>NC_089316.1:4481270-4541270 GCF_036669915.1 Pocillopora verrucosa | reverse complement strand
TAGAACATGAAAGATATATGTTCCTTTGTAATGTTTGCACATAACTGTAGAAAAAGACCTAAAAACAAACTTACAAAGGTACTTACATATCGGTATCGCTTGAGCCAAGGGTCAAGAGTCAAAAAACATCAAGAGGTCCAGGTTGTCAAGGCCACTCGAAATCAAAGGGAAAATTATTTGAAAGGGATGCTTACTCAACTTTTATATGCGCGTTGTGATGTTCAAAGGACCGATGACAAAAACAAAAACAAAAAAAACTAGAATTAAACGTTAGAGGTACGTTCGTGGATAAGACTTGAAGACAGTTATTAATTATTATTGGTGGTAAAAAGATCCTGTCACTGAGTAGAAGGGACCACGCAGGGAGATCCGATCGCTGTGGCTCTTTTTGTTCTTACCATCCAGCCTATGATCACGTGTCTACAGGTGGCGTCCACGGCAAAGCAGACGTAGTTCCTCAATGATGCTGGTGGGACAGGTTATACTACAGAAATGAGATAGTAGGGCATGTGGAGTACTCTGGGTCCAGATTTTGGCTTCTTCCCAAACAAAAAGAAGTAATGGATTATCGAAAATCCAAACAAGACGGAAAGTGTGAAGGAAGTATTTAAAGAAAAGGATATTAAAACAACAATATAGAATGGAAGGCACAACGAGGCGCAGCCATAGGCTTACGAAAATAGCAATAGGTTCCTGGAATATCGAAACGCAAGTGTAATCAGCTGGCAACGACCATGCTAGCTCTAAAGTTCTCCTTGGTGGCGCCTGTGCCTTGCAAATCCAAGCCGGAAGTACGCTTCATCAGTCAAAGTGTCAACGCACCTCGTTAAGTATCTCAAACATTTCAAACACAACAGCTAACAGGCGAGTCTCTTAGTAAGTCCGCACAAAACGTAGTCACTTTCGAAAGACCAGGAGAACCACAAAAGGTCAGGCGAGTGCTTTACCAAATAGCTGGAAAAGGCTGACAATACTTCCTTTCCAAGAATTGGGCGCCAACCTGATTAAACAGGAGTTCCGTGTTGCTGTCAAACTACAATACCACTGGCCAGTGGATGATATTACAGCTGAACAGAGGATCTAACAAAGCACAAGGCTGGTCATTCATGCACGTGGACTCTGCGAGCACCAACGATCGGCATTCTTTGATGTCAGGGTTTGCCACCCAAAAGCCGAGTCCTATAAGAGTCTAGAGTCACAAAAGACCCACAGATATGCATGAGAATAAGAAAAAGCACCGCTACTCAAGGACAGTTCTCGAAATTTAACACGAAACATTAACGTCCCTCATATTTACCACAACCAGCAGAAAGAGTGACTTCGATAAGAATAAAATATAATAGTACTCGAAAGTAGTGTCATAATTGTATCTTTGTCATCATTATCATTGTTATTATTGCTATGGTTGCTTTTTTTCCCACAAATAGGCCCTTGTTTGGTAACCTTAACACTCAGACTCTACACCGGCTGCCTCGTCACTGAAATGCGATAAATTTCGATTTGATAGGAATTAATGAGGCAAGAAAAGATAAAATGCAAGGTCAGGGAAAGGAAAAGAGTTAAAGAACTGTGCTACACTCTCCCCTTACTTCTACCATTCCCATTAAGAAGGGCGCCTTGTTGCGTCGTTCAATTGTGCTTGGTTTTGATCTGCTAAAAAGGATGAGTTTGTTAATTACGCCGTAGATAAACGATACACCATCAGTGGAGTGATATCACAAAGTCTTTAACCTCTATGTGACATATCAAAACAAAGTCCTGTCATATTTAAAGTAGGCAGGTTACTAATTTATCCTAGCATCCCAGTTGAACCTTGGTGCGTCCAAGAGTTGATTCAATCTGACAAGTTTATGAGGATCTAAGAGTCACAAGTACTCACCAGTGAAAAGTGTAGAACTTAACGTTCAATGTAAGGTGAAGAAAGGTGCTTATTTTCGATAACTGTACGAGGCCTGGTGAGACAAGAACAAAACTAAGGCATAACATAATTTTTTGGAGTCTCTCAATAACAAATCCATCCTTTGAGAGATAAAAGGGAGGACACTGTGTATGTAAACTTAAAAAAATAATTATTCAGACAATTTGTGTCTTGGTATGCTAAACTCCCCCCCCCCCCCCCTTGCAATCAACTTCACCTGGTTTGTAATAAGGACTGCTCTAAATGACAGTAATGACAGTAAAAAAAAACTGGGCAGATGACATCGGTTTTTAGACAATGTGACTTTGTCAGCAGATTATAATTCTAAAAAAAATGTCATTTTCGAGCAAACACGGGCCCTGCACCATGTTTACAAGCACAATATAATCAAAACCTCTCCCTATTGCTTTGTAAGGCTGTTGGGCAACAACCAGTTGAAGAAATTACCATCAGGCATTTTCAGCAACAACACCCATCTGAGATCTACATACCATTCTCATTTATATATCTTCATATTTTGCTCGCTTTATAAATTATCAAAGAAAACTTGTGAAGTGTTTTCCAAAGTTAATGTGTTCTGAAGTTAGTGTTTTCAAAAACAATTTCCTTTTTAATCGCAGTTTATTATATTGTATAATCTCTTGGTCAAAGACTGCATTACGAAGTGTCGCCTTTTAAAAGTTTTCCCATGATAAGCTTCTTTGGTCAAACAGTGGCGTAGCTTGTCGAAATGAAAATCCAGGAAACCAGAGAAAGAAATCTATACAGTGAAGGAACATCACACCGCGTCGATCTAGAGTTTGATTAGCGAAATAAGTTTAAACATGGCGTAATCATTTCTGCGGGTACAAGTGAGTACAATGTGCATGTAAAGTTGAAAAAAAAACTATTCAGACAATTTGTGTCTTGGTATTTCTTAAACTCCCCCTCCCTGCAATCAATGTCGCCTGGATTATAATGAGGACTGCTCTAGATGACAGTGTGCAATGTTAGGTCTCTATATGTAAAACCGGACAGACTTTATTAGCAGATTATAACTCAAAATTATACGTCAGTTTCAAGCATACACTGTGCCCGCACCATGTTGATAAGCACAACGTAATTAAAACCCCTTTATATTTCTTTTGGTAGGTTGTTGAACAACAACCAGTTGAAGAAATTACCATCAGGTATTTTCAGTAACAACACCAAGCTGATAACACTGTAAGTTTGGAGTCTGTCTTATTTATGTAAGGAACGCGTTAAATCCATCGCGCATTGATAAAAATAACAACAGATACGAGCAGCGTTGTCTTAGCTCTAAAAGAAATCAGCTACGAAGCAGGAATGTTTTATTTTTGTAAACATGGAATTTTTTTGTCCTGCACGTACAATGGAGTAGTGGTGTAGGTCAAATGCACCCTTTGATTAAACCCTCCTGCCTTGTGCTACATCCCTCTCCTTACTTCTGCTGAACACTACATACCATTCCCATTTATATATCTTCATATTTTGCTCACACTATAAATTATCGAAGAAAACTTGTGAAGTGTATTCCGAAGTTAGTGTGTTCTGAAGTTAGTGTTTTAAAAAATAATTTCCTTTCTAATCGTAGTTTATTATATTGTATAATCTCTTGGTCAAAGACTACACTCCATAGTTTCGCCTTTTAAAAGTTTTCCCATGATAAGCTTCTTCGGTCAAACAGTGGCATAGCTCGTCGAAAAGAAAATCTAGTAAACCAGGGAAAGAAATCTATACAGTGAAGGAACATCATACAGTGTCGATCTCCAGGCAACAAATCGAAACAGAATCAGGTCAATAATCACTAGGACACTCCTTAATTTACCTATTGCTTTATCTTTGTGAAATGAAAGTCAAAAATACCGGTAGTGACATTTATAGTGTTTCATTTGCACAGGGAGGGCGTTCAAATGTTATCAAGTAGTTAGTTTGTTTATTACGATTTAGACATTCGTTCATATTCGGCATGTATTTACTATAGGAATTCGAAGTCCGAAGGTTTAAACCATCGTGACGAGTTTCCAAGTTGAACATGTGTTGTTTAATTTCCATAAGTGGAAGCGCATAGTTTGTCTAATAACTTGTCATAGAGCTGTTTCATACGTACTAAATAACTAACTAAAATATCTGTAAGTCAAAGAGTTGAGACTCTTCTTTGTAGTTTTCATCCTACTTACTGTTAAAAAGCAAGAGAAGAGGACATAATCAGATAATTTTAGGGACAGATAGCGACATTTATGACATCAGAATAATAAGGCTTTGCCACCAAAGTCACAGATTTGTATCATTGTTTGATACATCAGTCTTAATACACCCGCCAGCCCCTAGTATAAATGATAAGCTTGGAACTTATCTCATATGCAGGAAGTCTGTAGTTTTGATTACTTGGTGATTATTTACCTAAATGAAATCTGATCAATCATTAATGATTAATTTATAGTAATCCATTGAGCACTTCTCGGCCTTAAAGCACGGATGGGCCACTACAGGCCTATTTTTGCGTCTCGTTGTTTCGTTCATTCGTGCTTGATTTTACATACTCTGACAAGGATGAGTTCGTTAGTTACGCCGGAAGATAAACAAAAGACCATCAATGCAGCGAGATTACAAAGTCTCGAGCCATTATGTGACAAATCAAAGCAACTTCAGGTCAAATTTTAAGTACTTAGCTCAATGTGACCGGTTTTTAAGGACGCAAAGGTCAATAGTGCTAACCGGTGAGACCTACGTACGGGAAGCCCATGAAAGGTGCCTATTTTCGATGGATGCATGAGACCTGGTGGACAACAAGAAAAGTTAGGCGTGACATCATTTGAGGGCATGGGAAGTTCTCACCAAGACATAAAGCACATTTTAAACTATGTTTAGCCGAATTTAAGCTGATTTTGGACAGAGAAATGGTGACAAATATGACAGTGAAAAATATGACGTTCCAACCAGATAGCAGCAGTAGCGCATCAGTTCTAAGCCTCAAACACCGCGGCAAATCTTCACTTCTACTGTTCCATTTCTAGGCCAGGTCTTCCAGGTGCTCACATGTATCGGGACAGAAGCCATCGACATCCACTCTGGTTTACCCTTTTCCGCCATGGAAAGTCGTAGAGATGTAGAATAATTACTGCGTAGGCAAGAAGAACACAATTTTCTACCGCTACACAAATTTCAGTCATAATAGAACAGGAGTGTTGTGGAGCAAAATTCATCTAGCTGAAAAAGGAGAGGTTCGAATTCAAATGAAACGAAGTGCCATTCATTGGACATGTGATGAAGAACAATGGATCGGAGGCAACAGTCAAAATGGAGCGACCAGCAGATGCATCAGCAGCGCAAAGATTTATAAGGCAAGGAGGTATCTTTCTATATTGCTTTAAAACTTTTTAGAAATGAGAGGGCCACTGCAAAGAATGTTATTTATATTTTTATAGAGCTGTTTTATATGTTCCGAAAGATTATTAACCCTTCAAGTAAGATCCTCTGTAAGCTAAAGTTGTGTGTTTGTGATAACGGTACTTATGCTGGAGACAGCTTAAACTGCAGCTACAGTTGTTCTTCATCGGTGATAGTGATACAATGATATTCATTGCGGTTCCAATATAATAAAATGACACACTACTTGCGGCTAATTTATTCTGCTGTGACCGTGGGAAATTAGGCATTTCCTAAGCTGCAACACCTGGCAAGCCCCAAGTAGTGGAAGCCGGAGACACTAGATCTCGACGGTTGTAAAAGCCATCAAGTTACTTGCAGGACTATGCATAAGTATATTCGAATGGCTGACTGCAGACCACCCAAAATCTAAAAAAAAGGGAAACATTGAACACATAGAGCCTGACTTTACTCGTACGAAAGATTCACGGTAAGTTTCTTTAAATTTAAGCCTCTTCAAAAGTGTTAAAACTGTGTCTTTTTACCATTTTCTGTGAGAGGATGGATGTAATAGTAAGCCTGTGGTGTGAGGTCACGTGGCCTAGTAGACCCTATTGGTTTGAACTTGCAGGCCAGGAAACCTGATCAAAGCCGTGTTTACCATGTCCCCTCTGATATTTTGGACTGCTAACATTGCTAATAAATTTCATTATTTTCCCTACGAAATTTTGACACCGAGACGAAGATTCCGTGACGTTACAACAAGGGGCACTAGAAGAGCTCTCACAGCACATACTATCAGCACACAGAGATTCTGCGAGCCTCTTTTGTTGGCTGAGGCGCGAAACGTTTTTATTCGTTAGCTTCCTGAGATGAAAATTAAATTGAAACGACCATCATACTTTAACTAATGACATAATGACCCTGATATTATTTACCGTTCAACAGAATTCAAACTGTGTTTAAGTTCTCACATTCGATGTCTCCTTGAAATATGAGAAAGCCCATAGTATTTTTCCGTCAATGATAGATTATGTAAGCGGCCCATAATCAATCATAAGATATTTTTTTTTTATGAAGTAAGAAAGATCTTATCAACAATCCCTAGCTTTCAAGTGTTTTTATCCCTTTCGCTCGCAAGATCTCATCATTAACTCTCCCTACTGTCTGCCATAAATCCTTAAGATGTTAGTGCGGAGAATTTGGCACTGGATCGACTAATAATCTACTAAATCATCTTTTTCTCTATTCTCATCACATATGTACTTGATATTGTAAGGATATTTTGAAGAGAAATTCTGTCTTGGTCATTCATGGGAGTTAAAGGGTTAAAGCGTCTTTTTTTCCGAGGGCTTAAGGCTTAGTGGTAATAATGCCTATATACACTCATCACGACAGTGTTTGCACGTGAAGACTTTCAAGGGTTTTTTCTTTTCCTGTTTCCTTTGAAGGTTCAGGCCCACTACCAATTGTATTTCTGATCAAGTAAACTTTGGGATACTGGCAGCTTTAAACCTACGAAGCGACCGCACTAAATGAAAAATAAGATGCCATACGTCCTTCTACTGAGCTTTTTTTTTCCGAGAAGTTTCTTCAATATGTGAGGGCTTCTTGGCTATTAACAGGATTAGAAAGGTGTAAAAAGATTGACACCAAGAGAATGTTTTGTGGAGATTTTGTGGTTAAACAACCTCGGGTATTTTCATTTCAAATATTTTGAAAAATAATATAGAACCAGCTATATTCAACATGGTTTCTTCACCGTGGACCACTATCTTTGACGTTATTCGTCACCAAGAGGAAATAATGTGCCTAGTCCTCACCTATCCATCACTCGAGAGTTCAAAACCACAGAGTATATATCACTGACTATAAAGCATGCAAATTATGCTTCATAAAGCCTGAAAGGAAGAATAACATGCCGGTTCCCTTTTAATCACCTCTTTTAAAGTCTCAGACAAATTTTTTTAAACAGGATACATATTTTATAATTATCATGACAATAGCTGGCAATATAAACCTAAACACGAATAAAGGGGGTAAGTTTCTAAAGAAACTGTGGTGCTGCGTTGGCGGGAAAGTATAACAGGCTAATTTAGTGTTAACAACTGAGTTGAACACGTAAATTGGCCACCATAAAGAGTTTAAAGGCTTTACCCTCTACGGGGGCCGGCTTATCTTTTGAAGTCAGTTGATAACACCAAATTACCTGTTAAACCAAAGCATAGCGTTTTCATTTGCGCATGCTCAAATGAACACGCGGTGTAGACAAAGCGGATAAATGAGTGTACATGCTTGTAACACACAAGAAATTTTACGCGCATAAAGGAATAGGAACTACAATATTTACATAGTATAATTATCGAGGCAAAATGGCGGCATTTTTTAAATTCCCATTGTCTGTTTTCATTTCACGAGGATAAACCCAAACCAAAACAGACAAGACTACCGATTTCAGGAAAGTTTCCGTCTACGTCACTAAAACCTTAAAACCTTGTACGTCACAAAATAAAAATATGTTGCAGAAGTAGGTGTGGATTTATCAACCGAAGTAGAGCATCCTTAATATGGCTACAAAGTTTGTAGCATTTTGCCTTAAGCCGGCGACACACCTTGGGATTTTATGCGCCAATTGCAGCCAATTTGATCGCCACAGATAGCTGCGGACACACTTGGCGATTTTTTTCGCCGATCGCGACAATGTGGCGCTTCATTCCAGGTTCCATAGGCTGACGTTTAAAAATTGTGCGAACCAATATAAACAAACAGAATGGCGACAGCGAAGTTAAAAAAATGGTTGGCTGCTGCCATAATTTTGCACCCAAAGCGCTCCAGGAAGCGTTCTTAAAAGTGGGACAGTGGAAAAGTATGGTCAAAGACATGGATTTATTGAAACGCAGAGTCTTTCTTGAGACGATTACCGTAGTCGCTCGACGTTACACCAAATAACCATGGCTTTTCTGACCACAGTGTGGTCAAATTTACCTCTTTTTCTTCGGTTCAGAAACAATTTTCGATGCCTTCCGCTATTTCGAAAAATCATGTGAAAATATCGCCCAACTTGATTGGTTAAATTTACTGCCGACTCCCAGAGTAAAAAGGCGAGAAAATCGCGGGAACGGGCAGACTTAGCGAATGCCGGAGAATTAAATCGCCGATATCTGACATGCCAGATATCGGCGATTTTACACCCCGATCGCGGGGATTGGCGAATATCGCAATCGCCGCACCGAGCACAATTGGCGATTTTCGCCGATCACCGTGATCGGCGCATAAAATCGCCAGGTGTGTCACCGGCTTTAGCGCTTCTTTACGTCATCGCCTGTTCGGTGGCCAAATCCCTGACGAAAATTTTGTTTTTTTGGTGGAAAACCAGCGTCAGCTTTGTTTGCAAAGGAATAAGAATGGTAGCCCTAAACGCTCAAAAGGCACAAGTAATGAAGCATGCGCAGTCATTTTGTCGCTGTGTCTTACGGGCATTATTTCAAATAAAACTGTTGAGACATTTTGTGTTATTATTTTAAATTGTCCCACTCTTTTAAAAGTAACATTAGCACAAAAAGTTTGTTAGCGGGTAAGTTCCAGGACCTCAGGTAGAACATGAAAAAATATATGTTCTCTTGTATTTTTTGCCCATAACTATCAAACGTTACCTCAACAAAATAACGAAGGTGGGCCAAGGGTTAAGAGTCAAAAAACGTCACTCAAAAAAGGCCACTCGAAATCAAAAAGAAAACTTCTCTAAAAAGGATGCCAACTCAGCTTTTATATACACATGGTGATGCTCAAAGGACCCATTACAAAATCAATAAAAACATAAGTAAACATTATAAGTACGTTCGAGACTAATACGTAGTGACAATTACTAACTTATCGATGGCGGTAAAGAGATCCCGCCTCTGAGAAGAAGGGACCACAAAGGGAGATCCGATCCCTACGGCCCTTTGTGCTCTTAGCATCCAGCCTCTATCCACGAGTCTACAGATGAGGTCCACAGCAAAGCAGTGTTGGTTCGCCAATGATGCGAGTGGGGCAGGCTCCACTACAGAAATCAAGAGATTGCGGAACATGTTGAGTACCCTGGGTCCAGATTTTGGCTACTTCTTAAACGCCAAGAAGTGCTGGATTATCGCAAAGCGGGACAAGAAAGAAAGTGTGAAACGAATATCTAAGGACACAGACATTAATATGACAATGGAAGGGAAGAACCATTTAAGAGCGGCGATCGGCTCACGAGAGGAATTCGTCAATGAGAAGGTGTCTGATTTGGTCACTGAAATAGTTCAATTCGTAGAGTTTCCTCAGATATAACAAAAGGTACGTCACGCCTTTCACCTTCGGCTTGAACATCGCTGGACTTACTTTCTAAGAACACTGCCCGACATCCAGGATCTATTAGAGCCACTGGAGAATGCAATATTTCTAGTGCTTATTTACACTTTTGCTTCCCAGTGCCCTAATATGGTGAAATGACTTAATTTTGGGGTACAGAACGAGCGTATCTTCAAACCTCATGAAGCCTCTTATGTGATGCTGTTCAAATGTTTTTGCGACACGTAGGATTATATCAAAACAGATATGACCGGACAGTACCTAAGAAAGTTTTATCAACACCTAAAACAAAACAATTTTTACTGAAACAGATATTTCGATACAAATAACCGTGCTGCGATCTGTCGGCGTTCGGTCGATAAATAGGTGTAATGTTTCCTTACTCGGAACTGGTTAGATCAAATGACCACCACAAACCGTATAATATTAAGCCAAGCTTTAATAATTATTCGATCTAAAAGAAATACATTTATAATTCGCAATTAGAACAAACGCAAATCAAGTCTTTATCTTGTAATTAAATTCAAAAACTTCAATATAAACTTACTTCTGTGGCGGGTCGTTACAACAGTCTCACTTTACGGGTTAGCATATTCTCCAGGTAAGCGGATTTAGAGACAGAAAACGATAACAAAATAACTTCTTTCTCACTTCGATTCTGCTGAAAAACTGACTTCAACATAATAATCTAACGCTTTTAAATCAATATATTGAATTAATGTCAATCACGATTCTTGTCATCGAATAAATCTGTCAACACGAGGCAACGCCTATTTATAAAACGAAACAATAGGTGAGATGACAAACATTTGGCTTTGGGTGACTGACAAAGATTTCTCCATCTCTCTTTTCTACAACAGTCCGCCGCGACCGACAACAGTCCTTCGTCACTCGTAACACACGTTATTCAATCTTTCTCTGAGGCATAATAATATGCTTAAAATATTGGTTTTCAACCTTGAACACCACTCTCTTCACGGGCTTCCTCACGTGGCATCACGTGGATAAAGATTGTAAACTGTAATTATCTAAGAAAAGTTTGTAAGAATCTCAGTGGAAAACAATTTGAAATTTTTAACAATTTGAAATAAGTTTGAACATGGCGTTATCACTTGTGCTGAAGACACTGTGTATGTAAACTAAAACAAAGCTATCCAGATAATTTGTGTCGCGGTATATCACCCTCCCCTCCCTGCAATCGATGTCGCCTGGTTCATGATGAAGACTATTCTGAATGATAAGCCTTACGTATTGCATCGCTGGGCAATGAAAGGAGGGTGATAGGCATATGTAAGGCATTCAGTTGTTTTAGTGCTTAAAAAAAAAACAAGAAGTCTCAATTGGTTTTGAGCCAGATTTTAATTCGTAACGCTACCGTAGGTCTCCTTATCTATTTCTGAAAAGAAGACATCGGTTCTTTGACATCTGATTTTGTTAGAAGATAAAAAAATTAAGAAAAATACGACATTTTCAACACCCGACACCCTCTTTCTATTACTTTGGTAGGTGGTTGGACAGCAACCAGTTGAGTAAATTACCATCAGGCATTTTCAGTAGCAACACCGAGCTTGGATATGTGTAAGTTTGGACTCTGTTTTATTTTTGTCTAAGGAACGCGTCAAATCCATTGCGCATTGGTGAAAAAAAAACCAGCAGATACGAGCAGCGTTGTCTTGGCTCCAAATAAATATCAGTTACGAAGTAGGAATGTTTAATTTTCGTAAACATGTAATTTATTTCCTCTGCAAGTAAAATGGGGTATGGGTGTGGGTCAAGTGCATCCTCAGACACCACCCTCCTACCCCCGTGTTACATCCCTGTCCTCACTTCTGCTGAACACTACTTTACGAATCTTTAAATTTTTTAGATCTTTTAATTTTGCTCGTTCTGCAAATTATCAAAGAAAACTTATGACGTCTATTTTAAAGTTAGTATGTTCTGAAGTCAGTGCTCTGAAAAAAAATTCCTTTCTATTTCTAGTTTTTTTTTTTTTTTTTTTTTAACACAATCTCCTTGTAAAATACTACACTTCTAAGTTTCGCCTTTTACAAGTTTTCTAATGGTAAGCCTCCTCGGTCAAAAAAGTGGCATAGCTCATTTTAAAGAAAACCAAGTAGACCAGAGAAAGAAATTTATTAAATGAAGCATCATTACTCAGCGTCTATCTCTAAACTCCATGCAACAAATCGAAGCAGGGTCAGGTCAATGCTCAGTGGAGCACTCCTTAATTTACCTATTTCTTTATCTTTGTGATATGAGAGTCACAAGTACTTGCTAGTGACACTTATGGTGTTTAACTTGCACAAGAAGAGACGTCAAAATATAAATAGTTTAGAATATTAAAAGTCCAATTTCATTGAAAGGAACGACTTCCTTCGTTTTATCTGAGAAATACTGGGATCATAATTGCACTTCCCCACACAGAATTTTTGAAGTGAAGCTCTAGTTAAACCTCTGTTTCAGTCGAATTTAAGCTGACTTTAGGCCTAGACGCAGCGACAGAATCTAGACAAATGAGAGCAGATAGCACCAGAAATGCATCAGTTCCAAGCCACAATCATCGCAGCAAATCTTCACTCCTAATGTTCAAGTTCTGCATTTTTGGGCAGCTTTATAATCTATTTAAGGCATTAATATGAAACACGAAGAGAAAACATCGCATCTTGAACAAATCAGTATGTTAGCGGGTGTGTTTTAGGGCCTCATGTAGAACATGAAGGAAATATGTTCCTTTGTAATGTTTGCCCATAACTGTAGAAAAAGACCTAAAAACAAACTTACAAAGGTACTAACATATCGGTCTCGCTTGAGCCAAGGGTCAAGAGTCAAAAAACATCAAGAGGTCCAGGTTGTCAAGGCCACTCGAAATCAAAGGGAAAATTACTTGAAAGGGATGCTGAATCAACTTTTATATGCGCTTGGTGATGCTCAAAGGACCAATGACAAAAACAAAATAAAAAAAAAAAACTAGAATTAAACGTTAGAGGTACGTTCGTGGCTAAGACGTGAAGACAATTATTAAATTATTATTGGCGGTAAAAAGATCCTGTCATTGAGAAGAAGGGACCACGCAGGGAGATCTGATCGCTGTGGCTCTTTTTGTTCTTACCGTCCAGCCTATGATCACGTGTCTACAGGTGGCGTCTGCGGCAAAGCAGACGTAGTTCCCCAATGATGCTGGTGGGACAGGTTATACTACAGAAATGAATAGAATGGAAGGCACAACGAGGCGCGGCCATAGGCTTACGAAAGTAGCAAGAGGATTTCGTCAGTGAGAAGGTGCCTGATTGGGTCAGTGAAGTAGGATAATTGGCGGAGTTCGCTCAGACGCAGCCAAAGTCACAGTCATGCTATGCCGTTTCCATCTCGGGCTTAAAAAATCGGTAGACACACTTTCTTGTAACACTGCCCGAGGCATTAGGATCTACTAGAGCCACTGGAGAAAGCAAGCACTCTGAGATTTATTCCTGGAATATCGAAACGCAAGTGTAATCAGCTGGCCACAACCATGCTAGCTTTAATGCTCGCCTTGGAGGCGCCTGTGCCTTGCAAATCCAAGTCGGAAGTACGCTTCATCAGTCAAAGTGTCAACGCACCTCGTTAAGTATCTCAAACATTTCAATCACAACAGCTAACAGGCGAGTCTCTTAGTAAGTCGGAACAGAACGTAGTCACTTTCGAAAGACCAGGAGAGCCACAAAAGATCGAGAGAGTGCTTCACCAAGTACCTGGAAAAGGCTGGCAATACTTCCTTTCCGAGAATTGGGCGCCAACCTGATTAAACAGAAGTTCCGTGCTGCTGTCAAACTACAACATCACTGGTCAGTGGACGATATTACACCACTACGTAAGGACAGTTCTCGACAATTAACACGAAACAAATATGATAGTACTCGAAAGTAGTACCATAATTGTATCTTTGTCATCATTATCATTGTTATTATGCTATGGTTGCTTTTTTTCCACAAAATGGGCCCTTGTTTGGTAACCTTAACACCGGTTGCCCTGTCATTGAAGTGCGATAAATTTCGATTTGATAGGATTTAATGAGGCAAGAAAAAATAAAATGCAACGCCAGGTAAAGAAAAAAAGTTAATGAACATTCTATGAAAAGGGGGGAGAAGGGGGAGGGGGGGGGAGATGGTCACTACTAGAGGCCTATTTTTTGCCACCCGAAGAGAAGGGCGCTTCGTTGTGTCGTTCAATTGTACTTTGTTTTTGAATCTGCTGACAAGGATGAGTTTGTTAGTTACGCCGTAGATAAACGATAGACCATCAATGGAGTGACATCACAAAGTCTCTAACCTCTATGTGACATATAAAAAAAAAGTCCTGTTATATTTAAAGTACGAGGTTACTAATTTATCCTAGCATCCCAGTTGCACCTTGTTGCGCCCAAGAGTTGATTCAATCTGACAAGTTCATGAGGATCTAAGAGTCCCAAGTACACACCAGTGAAAGAAGTAAATGTTCACTGTAAATTGGAGAAAGGTGCTTATTTCGATAAGTGCGGGAGGTCTAGAGAGACAAGAAGAAAACTCAGGCATAACATCATTTTTTGGAGTCTTTCAATAACAAATCCATCCTTTGAGAGATAAAAATCACAGGGAGGACACTGTGTATCTAAAGTTAAAAAAAATTATTCAGACAATTTGTGTCTTGGTATGTTAAACTCCCCCCTCCCTGCAATCAACGTCACCTAGCTTGTAAGAATGCTCTAAATGACAGTGTGTAACCTTAGATCTCAATATGTAAAACTGGGCAGAAGACATCGGTTTTTAGACAATGTGACTTTGTCAGCAAATTATAATTCTAAAAAAATGTCATTTTCGAGCATTCACGGGGCCTGCACCATGTTGACTAGCACAATGTAATCAAAACCCCCCCTATTACTTTTGGTAGGCTTTTGGACAACAACCAGTTTTTTTTTTACCAATTTCAATTATTTTATCCTGCACGTAGAAAGGATCAGTGGTGTAGGTCAAATGCACCCTCTGACTCCACCCTCCTATCCCCTGTGCTACACTCTCCCCTCACTTCTGCTTAACACTACATACCATTCCCATTTATATATCTTCGTATTTTGCTCGCTTTATAAATTATCAAAGAAAACTTGTGAAGTGCATTCCGAAGTTAATGTGTTCTGAAGTTAGTGTCTTCAAAAACAATTTCCTTTCTTATCGTAGTTTATTATATTGTATAATCTCTTGGTCAAAGACTGCACTCCCAAGTTTCGCCTTTTAAAAGTTTTCCCATGATAAGCTTCTTTGGTCAAACAGTGGCGTAGCTCGTCGAAAAGAAAATCTAATAAACCAGAGAAAGAAATCTATACAATGAAGGAACATCACACAGCGTCAATCTAGAGTTTGATTAGCGAAAAATGGTTTAAACATGGCGTTATCATTTGTGCTGGTACAAGTGAAGACACTGTGTATGTAAAGTTGAAAAAAACTATTCGGGCAATTTGTGTCTCGGTATTTCTTAAACTCCCCCTCCCTGCAATCAATGTCGCCTGGATTATAACGAGGACTGCTCTAAATGACGGTGTGCAATCTTAGGCCTCTATATGTAAAACTGGACAGAAGACATCGGTTATCAGACAATATGACTTTATTAGCAGATTATAACTAAATTATACGTCATTTTCGAGCATACACGGTGCCCCCACCATGTTGATAAGCACAATGTAATTAAAACCCCTTTCTGTTACTTTTGGTAGGTTGTTGAACAACAACCAGTTGAAGAAATTACCATCAGGTATTTTCAGTAACAACACCAAGCTGAGATCGCTGTAAGTTTTGAGTCTGTCTTATTTATGTAAGTAACGCGTTAAATCCATCGCCCATTGATAAAAATAACAACAGATACGAGCAGCGATGTCTTAGTTCCGAATGAAATCAGCTACGAAGCAGGAATGTTTTATTTTTGTGAACATGGAAATTTATTCCCCTGCAAGTACAATGGAGTAGTGGTGTAGGTCAAATGCACCCTTTGACTCCACATTCCTGCCCCCTGTGCTACATCCCTATCCTCACTTCTGCTGAACACTACATACCATTCCCATATATATGTATATATCTTCAAATTTTGCTCACTATATAAATTATCAAAGAAAACTTGTGAAGTGCATTCCGAAGTTTGTGTGTTCTGAAGTTAGTGTTTTCAAAAAGAATTTCCTTTCTAATCGTATTTTATTATATTGTATAATCTCTTTGTCAAAGACTGCACTCCCAAGTTTCGCATTTTAAAAGTTTTCCCATGATAAGCTTCTTTGGTCAAACAGTGGCATAGCTCGTCGAAAAGAAAATCTGACTAGTAAACCAGAGAAAGAAATCTGTACAATGAAGGAACATCACACAGCGTCGATCTCCATGCAACAAATCGAAACAGAGTCAGGTCAATAATCACTGGGACACACCTTAATTTACCTATTGCTCTGTCCAGACAACAGAGGGAAAGAATACGACCGTGAAATTTAAGATTTTATCAGCTTTTTTTTTCATTTTTTAAAAGTAGCCATTTAAACATGGATTTTTCATGAAGATCAGTATTAAAATATAATACCTACATAATAGTAGTACCATAATTGTTATTATAAATGTCATTGTTATCATTACCAAATGTAGTTATTGCTGGGGTTGCAGGATTTATTTGACACTTTGTTGTATCCTTTGTTTGGTATCCTTAACCCTGAGACTCTTCACCAGCTTCCTGTCATTGAAATGCGATCAATGTTTGATTTTATATGATTTATAAGGCTAGAAAAGATTATATGCAACGCTAGGGAAAGATAAAGAGTTAAAGTACATTCTATGCGCACCGACATCAAATAAACAACTATGAGAGTTTACCGCTCTACGCTTGCGAGGTGTAAATGGATGATGAACCAAGTTTAAATGAAACCATTCGGCAAAATACGAGAAAATACTGTAGAAAAAAGTGGAAGCACTCGATTTTGAGTTCAAAAATGTTATTCACATTTTTGTAGAGCTGTTTCATATTTCCCGAAAGAACATTAGCCCTTCAAGTAAGATCCTCTGTGAGCTAAAGTTCTGTGTTTGTGATTACGGTACTCATGCTGGAGACAACTTGAACTGCAGCTACGGTTGTTCTTCATCGGTGTTGGTCATACAGTGATATTCGTTGCGGTTCCAATGTAATAAAATTAAACATCTATTTGCGGCTCTTTTATTCTGCTGTGACCGTGAGAAATTAACTTTTTCCTAAGCTGCAACACCTGGCAAGACCCAAGTAGTGGAAGCCGGAGAAACTAGATCTCTTGAACACATAGAGCCTGACTTTACTCGTACGAAAGATTCATAGTAAGTTTTTTTTAATTTAAGCTTCTTCAAAAGTGTTAAAATTGTGTCTTTTTACCATTTTCTGTGAGAATATGGATGTAATTGTAAGCCTGTGGTGTGAGGTCACGTGGCCTAGTAGACCCTATTGGTTTGAACTGGCAGGCAAGGAAACCAGATCAAAGCCGTGTTTACCATGTCCCCTCTGATATTTTGGACTGCTAACATTGCTAATATATTTCATTATTTTCCCTACGAAATTTTGACACCTAGACGAAGATTACGTGACGTTACAACCAGGGGCACTAGAAGAGCTCTCACAGCACATACTATCAGCACACAGAGATTCTGCGAGCCTCTTGTGCTGGCTGAGGCGCGAAACGTTTTTATTCGTTAGTTTCCTGAGATGAAAACTAAATTGAAACGACCATCATACTTTAACTAATGACATAATGACCCTGATATTACTTACCGTTCAACAGAATTCAAACTATGTTTAAGTTCTCGCATTTGACGTCTCCTTGAAATATGAGAAAGCCCATACTATTTTTCCGTTAATGATAGATTTTGTAAGCGGCCCATAATCAATCATAAGATATTTTTTTTATGAATTAAGAAAGATCTTATCACCAATCCCTAGCTTTCAAGTGTTTTTAAGCCTTTCGCTCGCAAGATCTCATCATTAACTCTCTCTACTATCTGCCATAAATCTTTAAGATGTTAGTGCGGAGAATTTGGCATTGGATCGACTAATAATCTACTAAATCATCTTTTTCTCTATTCTCATCACATGTGTACTTGATATTGTAAGGATATTTTGAAAAAAAATTCCGTCTTGGTCATTCATGGGAGTTAAAGGGTTAAAGCGTCTTTTTTTCCGAGGGCTTAGGGCTTATACACTCATCACGACAGTGTTTTCACGCGAAGACTTTCGAGGGTTTTTTCTTTTCCTGTTTCCTTTGAAGGTTCAGGCCCACTACCAATTGTATTTCTGATCAAGTAAACTTTGGGATACGGGCAGCTTTAAACCTACGAAGCGACCACACTTAATGAAAAATAAGATGCCATACGTCCTTGTACTGAGCTTTTTTTTTTCCGAAAGTTTCTTCAATATGCGAGGGCTTCTTGGCTATTAACAGGATTAGAAAAGTGTAAAAAAATTGATACCGAGAGAATTTTTTGTGGAGATCTTGTGGTTAAACAACCTCGGGTATTTTCATTTCAAATATTTTGAAAAATAATATAGAACCAGCTATATTCAACATGGTTTCTTCACTGTGGACCACTATCTTTGACGTTATTCGTCACCAAGAGGAAATAATGTGCCTAGTCCTCACCTATCCATCACTCGAGAGTTCAAAATCACAGAGTATATATCACTGACTATAAAGCATGCAAATTATGCTTCATAAAGCCTGAAAAGAAGAATAACATGCCGGTTCCCTTTTAATCACCTCTTTTAAAGTCTCAGACAAATTTTTTGAAACAGGATACATATTTTATAATTATCATGACAATAGCTGGCAATATAAACCTAAACACGAATAAAGGGGGTAAGTTTCTAAAGAAACTGTGGTGCTGCGTTGGTGGGAAAGTATAACAGGGTAATTAAGTGTTAACAACTGAGTTGAACACGTAAATTGGCCACCGTAAAGAGTGTAAAGGCTTTACCCTCTACGGGGGCCGGCTTATGTTTGAAGTCAGTTGATAACACCAAATAACCTGTTAAACCAAAGCATAGCGTTTCATTTGCGCATGCTCAAATGAACACACGGTGTAAACAAAGCGGATAAATGAGTGTACATGCTTGTAACAAACGAGAAATTTTACGCGCGTAAAGGAATAGGAACGACAATATTTACACAGTATAACTATCGAGGCAAAATGGCGGCATTTTTTAAATTCCCATTGCCTGTTTTCATTTCACGAGGAGAAACCCGAACCAAAACAGACAAGACTACCGTTTTCAGGAAAGTTTCCGTCTACGTCACTAAAACCTTCTAAAACCTTAAAACCTTCTACGTCACAAAAAAAAAATATGTTGCAGAAGCAGGTGTGGATTTATCAACAGAAGTAGAGCATCCTTAATATGGCTACAAAGTTCGTAGCACCTTTTGCCTTAAGTCAGCGACACACTTTGGGATTTTATGCGCCAATTGCAGCCAATTTGATCGCCACATATAGCTGCTGACACACTCGGCGATTTTTTTTGCCGATCGCGACAATGTGGCACTTCATCCCAGGTTCCATAGGGTGACGTTCAAAAATTGCGCAAACCAATATGGCGACAGAATGGCGACAGCGAAGCGAAAAAATTGTTGGCTGCTGCCATAATTTTGCACCCAAAAAGCTTCAGGAAGCGTTCTTAAAAGTGGGACAATGGGAATGTATGGTCAAAGACATGGATTTATTGAAGCGCAGAGTCTTTCTTGAGACGATTACCGTAGTCGCTCGACGTTACACCAAATAAGCATGGCTTTTCTGACCACAGTGTGGTCAAATTTACCTCTTTTTCTTCGGTTCAGAAACAATTTTCGATGCCTTTCTCCATTTGAAAAATCATGTGATAATATCGCCCAACTTGATTGGTTAAATTTACTGCCGACTCCCAGAATAAAAAGGCGAGAAAATCGCGGGAACGGGCAGACTTAGCGAATGCCGGCGAATTAAATCGCCGATATCTGACATGCCAGATATCGGCGATTTTATACCCCGATCGCGGGGATTGGCGAATATCGCAATCGCCTCACCGAGCACAATTGGCGATTTTCGCCGATCACCGTGATCGGCGTATAAAATCGCCAGGTGTGTGGCTTTAGCGCTTCTTTACGTCATCGCCTCCTCGGTGGTTAAATCCCTGGCGAAAAAGTTTGTTTTTTTGGTGGAAAACCAGCATCAGCTTTGTTTGCAAAGGAATAAGAATGGTAGCCCTAAACGCTCAAAAGGCACGAGTAATGAAGCATGCGCAGTCATTTTGTCGCTGTGTCTTACGGACATTATTTGAAATAAAACTGTTGAGACATTTTGTGTTATTTTAAATTATCCCACCCTTTAAAAAGTAACATTAGCACAAAAAGTTTGTTAGCCGGTATGTTCCAGGACCTCAGGTAGAACATGAGAAAATATATGTTCTCTTGTATTTTTTGCCCATAACTATCAAACGTAACCTCAACAAAATAACGAAAGTGGGCCAAGGGTTAAGAGTCAAAAAACGTCACTCAAAAAAGGCCACTCGAAATCAAAAAGAAAACTTCTCTAAAAGGATGCTAACTCAGCTTTTATATACGCATGGTGATGCTCAAAGGACCCATTACAAAATCAATAAAAACATAAGTAAACATTATAAGTACGTTCGAGACTAATACGTAGTGACAATTACTAACCTATCGCTGGCGGTAAAGAGATCGCGCCACTGAGAAGAAGGGAAAACAAAGGGAGATCCGATCGCTACGGCCCTTTGTACTCTTAGCATCCAGCCTCTATCCACGAGTCTACAGATGAGGTCCACAGCAAAGCAGTGTTGGTTCGCCAATGATGCGAGTGGGGCAGGCTCCACTACAGAAATCAAGAGATTGCGGGACATGTTGAGTACCCTGGGTCAAGATTTTGGCTATTTCTTAAACGCCAAGAAGTGCTAGATTCTCGCAAAGCGGGACAAGAAAGAAAGTGTGAAAGGAATATCTAAGGACACAGACATTAATATGACAATGGAAGGGAAGAACCATTAAAGAGCGGCGATCGGCTCACGAGAGGAATTCGTCAATGAGAGGGTGTCTCATTTGGTCACTGAAATAGTTCAATTCGTAGAGTTTCCTGAGATATAACCAAAGGCATGCCTCGCCTTTCACCTTCGGCTTGAACATCGCTGGACTTACTTTCTAAGAACACTGCCTGACATCCAGGATCTCAATATTTCTAGTGCTTATTTACACTTTTGCTTCCCAGTGCCCTAATATGGTGAAATGACTTAATTTTGGGGTACAAAACGAGCGTATCTTCAAACCTCATGAAGCCTCTTATGTGATGCTGTTCAAATATTTTTGCGACACGTAGGATTATATCAAAACAGATATGACCGGACAGTACTTAAGAAAGTTTTATCAACACCTAAAACAAGATAATTTTTACTGAAACAGATATTTCGATACAAATAACCGTGCTGCGATCTGTCGGCGTTCGGTCGATAAATAGGTGAGATGACAAACATTTGGCTTTGGGTGACTGACAAAGATTTCTCCATCTCTCTTTTCTACAACAGTCCGCCGCGACCGACAACAGTCCTTCGTCACTCGTAACATACATTATTCAATCTTTTTCTGAGGCACAATTTTTTCCGCTTCCATTAATATGCTGAAAATGTTGGTTTCTAACCTTAAACACCACACTCTTCACGGGCTTTCCACACGTGGCATCACGTGGATAAAGATTGTAAACTATAAATATATAAGAAAAGTTTGTAAGAGCCTCAGTAAGAGTCTTGTTTCAGTTAGTGGAAAACCCCTTAACATTTTGCAATAAGTTTGAACATGGCGTTATCACTTGTGCTGAAGACACTGTGTATGTAAACTAAAACAAAACAATCCAGATAATTTGTGTCGCGGTATATTACCCTCCCCTCCCTGCAATCGATGTCGCCTGGTTCATGATGAAGACTATTCTGAAATACAAGCCTTACGTATTGCATCGCTGGGCAATGAAAGGAGGGAGAAAAGGCATATGTAAGGCATTCAGTTGTTTTTAGTGCTTAAAAAAAAAAAGAAGTCTCAATTGGTTTTGAGCCAGATTTTAATTCATAACGCTACCCTAGGTCTCCTTATCTATTTCTGAAAAGAAGACATCGGTTCTTGGACATGTGATTTTGTTAGAAGATAAGAAAATTAAGAATAATACGACATTTTCAACACCCGACACCCTCTTTCTATTACTTTTGGTAGGTTGTTGGACAGCAACCAGTTGAGGAAATTACCATCAGACATTTTCATTAGCAACACCGAGCTTGAATATTTGTAAGTTTGGACTCTGTTTTATTTTTGTCTAAGGAACGCGTCAAATCCATTGCGCATTGGTGAAAAAAAAAACCAGCAGATACGAGCAGGATTGTCTTGGCTCCAAATAAATATCAGCTACGAAGTAGGAATGTTTAATTTTCGTAAACATGTAATTTATTTCCTCTGCAAGTAAAATGGGGTATGGATGTGGGTCAAGTGCATCCTCGGACACCACCCTCCTACCCCCGTGTTACATCCCTGTCCTCACTTCTGCTGAACACTACTTTACGAATCTTTAAATTTTTTAGATCTTTTAATTTTGCTCGTTCTGCAAATTATCAAAGAAAACTTATGACGTCTATTTCAAAGTTAGTATGTTCTGAAGTTAGTACTCTGAACGAAAATTCCTTTCTACATCTGGGTTTTTTAAATATTTTTATTTTATTTTATTTTTTTTACACATTCTCTTTGTCAAATACTACACTTCTAAGTTTCGCCTTTTACAAGTTTTCTAATGGTAAGCTTCCTCGGTCAAAAAAATTGGCATAGCTCATTTTAAAGACAACCAAGTAGACCAGAGAAAGAAATCTATTCAATGAAGTATCATTACACAGCGTCGATCTTTAAGTTTGAACATGGCGTTATCACTTGTGCTGAAGACACTGTGTATGTAAACTAATACAAAACTATCCAGATAATTTGTTTCGCGGTATATTAGCCTCCCCTCCCTGCAATCGATGTCGCCTGGCTCATGATGAAGACTATTCTGAATGACAAGGCTTGTGTATTACATCGCTGGGTAATGAAAGAAGGGAGAAAAGGCATATGTAAGGCATTCAGTTGTTTCAGTGCTTAACAAAAAGAAACCAAGTCAATTAGTTTTGAGCTAGATTATGATTCGTAATGCTACCTTAGGTCTCTTTATCTATAACTGAAAAAAAGATATCGGTTCTTGGACATGTGACTTTGTTAGAAGATCAGAAAATTAAGAAAAATACGACATTTTCAACACCCACCAGCCCCTTTCTGTTACTTTTGTTAGGTTATTGGACAGCAACCAGTTGAAGAAATTACCATCAAGCATTTTTAGTAGCAACACCCAGCTTCGATGGATGTAAGTTTGGATTCTGTTTCATTTGTGTGTAAGGAACGCCTCAAATCCATCGCGCATTGGTAAAAAATAACAGTAGATACGAGCAGCGTTCTCTTGGCTCCAAATGAAGTCTGCTACGAAGTATGAATTTTCTATTTTCATGAACATGGAATTTATTTCCTCGGCAAGTAAAATGGGGTAGGGGTGTGAGTCAAATACACCCATAGACACTTCCCTCCTACCCTTGTGCTACATCCCTTCCTCACTTTTGCTGAGCACATCACGCCATTCCCATTTATAAATCTTTAAAAAATTTTCTCCTTCTACAAATTATCAAAGAAAACTTCTGACGTCTATTTCAAAGTTAGTATGCTCTGAATTTAGTGCTTTGAACGAGAATTTCCTCTCTATCCGTAGTTTTTTTGTTTTTGTTTTTACACAATTTCCTTGTCAAATACTTCACTTCTAAGTTTTGCCTTTTTACAAGTTTTCCCGTGATAAGCTTCCTTAGTCACAGAATGCCATAGCTCATTTAAAGAAAATCCAGAAAATCAGATAAAGAAATCTATACAATGAAGGAACACTACACAGCGTCGATCTCTAAACTCCATGCGACAAATTGATTCAGGGTAAGGTCAATAATCAGTGGGGCACTCCTTAATTTACCTATTTCTTTATCTTTGTGGCATGAAAGTTATAGGTACTTGTTAGTGACACTTATGTTGTTTAACTTGCACAGGAAGGAGCGTCAAAATATTATGAAGTATCTAAAAAACATCAATGCAGCAACATGACAAAGTCTCAAGGCTGCTATGTAACAAATCAAAGCAAAGTCTGGTTACATTTAAAGTACGCAGGTTACTAATTGATAATAGCTTCCGAGTTACTCTTCGTTCTGTAAAAAATGTTCTCAGTGTGACCGGTTTTTAACTGAAGCCTCTTAAGGTCAAAACTACTTACCAGCTAAAACTGTATTAGTTCGCGTAAAAAGTAAAGCGCATGAAAGGTGCCTATTTTCTATGAATGTACAAGGCCTGGAGAACAACAAGAAAACTCATAACATTTATTCGAGTCTCTCAGTAAGGCTCTCTAAGAGTCCTATCGTGACCTGGTAGAACCATGTGTTTTGAGATGGTAGGCCATCAACTCTTTTTTAAAGTTCTGTTTACCCTGTCTTTTCTGATATGTCGGGCCGCTAACGCTACATGGTGGCCTGGAAAATTCTCAGCAAGACATATAGCAACTTTTAACTTATGTTTTAGTCGAATTTAAGCTGACTTAGAGCCGAGACACGGCGACAGAACCTAGACAAATATGACGTCCCAAGCAGATAGCAGCTGCAGCGCATTAGTTCTAAGCCTCAAACACCGCAGCAAATCTTCACTTCTGTTTACCAGTTCTTCTGAGGCTAGATCTTTTTGTGGATCTGGAAAAGAATTGGAAAAATTGGCTTCAAACATGGAATTTACCCTCAATTTACACTCGCAGTACCGAGTAGCGTCTTTCATCACATGTATCAGGTCAGAAGCCGTCAATATTAACTCTGGTTCACCATTTGCCTCCAAGGAAGAGAAAGGTAGGATCGATAAAGTCTTAGAGTCGTGGACTAATTACCGCGTAGGCAAGACGAACACAATTTACGAGCGCTAAATAAATTTCAGTCATAATAGGGTATGACCATTGCTGAGCAAAATTCATCAAGCTGGAAAAGGAGAAGTTCGAATTCAAATGAAGCAAAGTGCCATTCATTGGACATGTGATGACAAAGAATGGATTGAATTCGAAGGCAGAGTATAGGAAATCGGATGCAACAGTCAAGATGGAGCGAACAGCACATGTATCAGCAGTGCAGAGATTTATAGGGCTAGTGAGGCACCTTCCTAAATTCCTTCAAAACCTTTCAGAAATGTGAGACCATTACGCCGCCTGACACACAAGAATGCGAGTGGATCTGAACTCAAGAGATTCAAAGCACCAATAGTCAAGTACTTCAGCGAGAGTGACCCAAAAGAGGACTAAGGAGATGCGTCCAAGGATACGCTTAGCTTTTTACTGATGGAGCATGGTCAACCAGTGACATCTAGAAGTGGGGCACTCCCGTTGGCAGTAAGGAAGTGCTCAAAGATCGAGAAGGAATTTTTTTGCCCCGGTCCTTGGTGTACAGCGTAACCACCTATATGTGTTCGGTAAGAAAGTCATCCTACCGACTGCTTTTGTCGCGACTTCAGCAGTATGACTACAAGATACGCTACAAGCCTAGGAAAGGTATGCTGACAGCCAACACTTTGTCAGGAGGTTACATAAAGGACTGTGAGCGTTCCCCCCCAGAAGTAGAGGTCGAACGCCCACATACCTATCACTACCTTCCAGACAACTAATTCAAGGACATCCAGACAGAGAGAGAGACGACGACTTGTCCCTCAGCGCTTCAGAGCTTGAAAAACACAATCTCGGAAGGCTTCCTTGTTGCAAAAGTTAGACTAAACAGCTAGACAAACCCACATGTGGCAATACCAAGTAAGGCCCAGTCTCTCTCTGTAACACCTGACAATTTTCAAGAAATCGCCCATAGTTTCTGTACGCAATAAGTCTACTGGACTTCAAGAAATACGACGACAGTTGAAAACGCTCAGATGGGATCTAAAAGAGTGAACAAGGACCACGAGAAATTTGTGCGTGGCACCGGGCAACCGAAAGCTTCGTCGAAAAGTGGAATTATTTCTGAGGTCCAAAATGTCCGGTCGGAAATCAATATCATCGAGAATCAACTGATCATGAACCAACCAATTCATTTAGATGGACATAATCGAGGGGTTCTCGAACTTAAACTGGCGGAGATGGAAAGCAAATTGACATATTACAAAGCCACTTGAAAACAATTGAAAAAAGGAAAAAGCAAGCCTTTAGAATATTTAAAGTCCAATTTCATTGAAAGGAACTACTTACTTCTTATAATCTGAGAAATACTGGGATCATAATTGCACTTCTCCTCTCAGAATTTTTGAAGTGAAGCTCTATTTACGGCAATGCAGTGTTGTGAAATAGCTTAGGTCGCCACTTACGTCAAGCGTCATCGCTGACAGAATTTAAACTTTAATAAACCGTCCCAATTTATTAGTCAGTTCTCCTTTCATTATATCTGTAGCACGGCATCCTTGCAAATCTGTATTATGACTTGCTATATTTTAATCTGTTAGAAGTACAGAAGGTAGAAGTACGGCGTTCTTACTTGGTAGACTCCGTGTCAGTGTCTATATTTATAATCATAATCTTGTAATTCCACGAGGATTGACCGTGAGTAAACGTAAAGGTCTTTCACGTAAATTAAGTGACACAACCTGACATGTAAAGGAGGCGATTTATGTTAAGAGCGTTTTATCGGATAACCATTTATTTTTTTTTATTCTTTATATCAGTATAACAAATTTCTTATGCATATCGATGTTTTACTTGACAATGCCAAACTGACAGCTTAAAGAAGGCCACTATTAACAATTTTAAATTGCATTTCTAATTTTTTTTGCTTCTTATCTTTCAGAGTCTTGTCTGATAACCCGTTGAAGAGTTTGCCATCTGACATTTTCGCTACAAATACTAAATTGATTTGGCTGTATGTTAATTTTTCCTCTATTAAGGGACATCAAACAATATTTGTCTTTGTATTTTAAAACACACTAACCCACTATTACGTGTTTATAAATGTTTGGGTACCACTTTTAAATTGAAAAACAAGAAAAATTTCACTCTGATATTATGATTATACGCTAAGACTAACAGATCATATGACGACATTAGAAAGGCTTTAAGGAAAGAGTATAAAATAAAATAAATTGGACAATGATCCTCGAAGTTTATAATTGCAAAAACGGAGAAGCCCGAGCAAAAATTCAGGCTTCAACAAGATTCAAACCCGTGCCTCCCCAAACCTAGTGGGGTGCCTCAACCAACTGAGCTAAGACACCACTTGTTGAGATCAGGGCACATTTTGGAGGGTTCTTCTATCCCGTAGAGGAATATTATCATATTTTTTGATGAAATAAATTTTGTGGATGAAAATCAAGCAAAGCAATAATCCTTGCAGGTAAGGTGCAATTGCACAACCGCGCCTGCGAAGATCAGTTTTGTACTTGATTTTCATCTGCAGGTCAAAATGAAACTTATTTCTTAAGAAAATAGGATCAAAATACAAGACAAGATATCGCAAGAACTTTCGGAATCATGTAAGGAGGAAAATACGATGGTGTATTCGAGAATCAGAAAGATAACCTTTTTTTTTTTTTTGGAGCAACAGATTCGGAAAGGAACCGGGGAACTACAAATTATCGTAAGATGAACCGCCAAAAAAAAGAAAGCTGTTTCAGTTCATCTATCATGGGAAAAGGCCCGAAAGGTGGCCTAAGACCGATGTAGCTGGAGGATTGTTTTCGAGGCCTTATGAGTAGCTTGTTTCTCCGTCAAAGGGTACATAACTGAGTTAGGATAAGCACGACAGACAAAACCTTGCTCGTCTTGACAAGTGAGAATATTAAAACATATGTACATGGCTGCACCATTTTGATTTCACGGTAAAATCTCAATAATAATCATTTTGAGTTGTCTACACAATCCTCAAGCTGCATTTCAAAACTGAGTTTATTCCACTAGTCATCTGATTTATTACTTTATATGCATCCCAGCTCTGGCCTTTGTTTAGTGTGCTAAATTTTCGTCTAATTCATAGGTACTTGTCTGAAATGCAATTGCACCACCTACCTCCAGGAATCTTTGACAAGAACACACAGCTAAGGAGTCTGTAAGTAACGTCATTTTTTTTCTGTCAAATCCGCGCTCCTAGATTCTTAGTGATGCAATATAAGCGTGAATAAGATTGACAAAATTTGCAAATATTTCATTCATAATATGTAGCTATTTAAGTACAAAATAAATTCACCTTTAATTAACACTACTAGTCAACTTTCACACCTGCAGAATAAGAACTCTAATCTCAGACCAGCTGCACAACAGTTCTACAGGCCTCCAACTGCTTTTTGTCGTTGTCGTTGTTTTATTAAATTTACCAGATTATTCGTTTCGCTTCGCAAATTAAGAATTAATATCAAACATCATGAAGATCACATATCGACTGTTGCGTTCTGGATCTTTGTCCAGGAATAACCGTTTATGAGATTCCATCCTCTGTATAAAAGGCATCAAGAAGTGCCTTCATGAAATAAAAAGAGTATTCAAGTTTCCATCATTAACAAATTTCCATATATATGTCAAATGGAATTATGTTGTAAGACGCGTATAACGTGTGAAGTTAGCACAAGCAACCCTTCACGCGATGACGGCGATGCCGACTTTTGCTCACATTTCGAAACATCCCTAACTGTCCTGAACAAGTTAAAAAAAGGTTTCAGTAATACTGCTACCTAAACAGATAAACGTCTTGTGCATCTTAAAATATTGATCAGTTTTATATGGTAAATAACGCAGACGTCTGAATGACAACGACATGAAAGCATTGCATGGAAGTGTCTTCAAAAACCTGACATGGCTAGAGGAACTGTAAGTAAATGTATCAATACTGTTGTGGAAAGAATTCCTTATCCTAAAAACAAAATTATGGATGATAAAATTTACTAACTGCTTTGGCTGGATCAGGACATATCGTGATCTGCTGAATCATGTTGTGAAAAAAAAACAGAGGCAGATAATGATTTTATAGCACTGCATCGGGTTTGGGAACATTAGTCGATTGGTTAAGTTTTTATTGTGTTATTGATAAGGTAATATGCTGAATCGCATCTCTTCGTATTGCACTACATCCCATTGCGTTATATTGTATAGTCAGAGGTAATATATGGCTATTTTCTTTGCTGTGGATCAAATTATACAGCTATCAAAGAAAAACTGTTTTCATAACGCAGCAGCATTCCCCTCTCCTACTGCCCTGTCTATACTTGTTTTTCCATTTCATTTTTTTCTTTTCTCTTTTCTTCCCTTCCCGTCAGTGATCATAAGACAAGGCGGTAAATAAATGTTTCAATAAAACTAAATAGATTTTGCATACAGATCATATTTTTTTTCAAATTACAACACAGATGGTTGCAAGACAACAACTTCACTGAATTGCCTCCTGATTTATTCCAAGATCTAAAACTCCTAAGTCTACTGTAAGTTAACTCAAGTTTTCCCCTTGTTTAAACTCAATAACTGCAGAGAGTGTTCCAGCATTAATTAAATTTTTCCTCTCTTTTGTAAAATTACAGCTTGTGATTGCTTGTATATTTTTACACAGATCCTGCCAGTATCATACTTTTCTTTCCTTTCAGTGATTAAAGCATGTAACAAGAAAATGATCTAAAATCTTCCCATCTGCACCGATAGCACAGAAATTAAAACTGAATCATCCTATATTGTGTTTCCGTTGCTGAATTGACATTTTTTAGTACAAAGATAATACATACATTAAGGAAATTCATGCATGTTATGAATATCAGAGTTGTTTTCATTGGACATCTATCTCTGTTTTGAACCATGTTGGAATATTTTTTTTAGATCACGAGCTTAATGATCTCTTCATTGATACACGAGAGGCAGCCATTGTCTATGTTGGGGAAAAGAGTTCAGTGAATACGCAAATTTCAAGTTATTAGCGGCCTATAATTGCTTTTCTTGTTATAGATATTGACCAAACAAAATGAATGAAGAGACTCTTGAATATTTTCTGTATCATAAGACAAACATTGCATGTATATATATGACTTCATGCTGCTCTTTGGTTGGTTCTGATGACTAGCAACTTTATGTACGATAAATAGAATGAGAGATGGTAAGTTTTGATCTCAGTAAAGAAAATAGAGAAAGATGTTTTTCGTCTTGTCACGAGCGTGTAACAAAGAAAAACTTCTGAGTCCCTATGAGGAATTGAAAATCAGACCTTCAGAGCTCTATACTGAGCCACAGAGACTCTACGGTGGGCGAGGTCTATTACGAAGTCTATGACAGGCGTCCCGCATACTGCTAGGACCAGGATTGTCGATAGCATCACCGTAGATAATTTTTTCTTTATCCTACATTCGTGACAAGACGAAAAACATCTTTCGCTATCTTTATGTATTTTAACTTGGAAATTTCAGATCGCAGACTTAATGAAAATGCTTTTTTTTTGTCTCGTCATTCCAACCAGCCTTCTGTCAAATAACAAGTTGAAAAGTCTACCAGACGGACTTTTTAACAGCCTTTCCAAGCTGACACATCTGTGAGTGAAATAGCAATTTAACCAAGGAGATAATTGTGAAGAACCAAAGGATCATTTTTAAAATATTGTTTACAAAAGCATAGCCGTCACAGCTAAAAAATCATGACTTTTCCAGCTTGTATTTGTTAATCTGGTCAGTTGAATTAGAGGATGCTATTTTATGTGGTTGTTCTGCTTTGATTAGTAATGTTAAGGTACTAGGAGGTGTAAAAGTTCAAAAGGTTCTTTTTAAATAGGAGCCTTAACAACTCCCAGATTTGTTTTTTTGCAGGATAAAGTACCTTCTTTGTTGATAAGCTATTAACTAACGGCTGATGATGATAACAATAGCAATGATAATAATAGTAATAATAATGATGATGATGATGATCATAATAGTTGTAACGGAAAAGTAATTTTGCATTTGGATTTCATCTCTATGCCGCAGGTTTGTTTTGTTTTTTTACCTTTTTTTTGGCTTGTTTGTTTTACGATTTTACGGTTTTTGTGTTATTGAGGTTTCCCCAAAAAAAGTCAGGGAATGACATTTCCTTGATTTACCCGTTTTTCAATTTTGTATAAATGAAACATGTTTCATTTAATGTTTTCCCTTAAAAAATTAAACATTTTTTTATCGTAACGTTCTTGGCAAGGATAATTTGCTAGGATCTTCTTGAGCTGGAATTTAAAACATTAACCTTTTTTTTGGGAATATGTCTGAGGGATTTAGGGGAAATAAACTGAAAAGGGAAAGCAAATGCACCAGTAAACAACATTTTCTGAGAGTTTAGTAGTTCCATCATAAGCGAAATCTTTGTAGCTGTGGTAATAATTGTTTTCAGGGATTTGTCAAACAATGAAATTGGAAATCTGCCACCGTATATTTTCAGGAACATTACAGCGGTAGAATTTCTGTAAGTAAGATAAATATTGGAATAAAAAAAAATTATTAATTATTTTTATAGGATTTTCTTGAATATAAAAGCACTTGATGAGTATAGAAGCTTCCTAGTTAATGACAACTTACTTTATAATTTACCTCTGGAAGGCCAAAGTTTTGTTTTCCTTGTTATCCGAGTTGACAATATCTAAGAATTTGTTGTATTGCAGGATTGTGGTGTTCGGATGGCACGAGAAACGGAGATATATTCTTGGATTTCAACACAGAACTTTTAATATTTTCTAACATGTGTCGTCGCCATTACCGGAAGTGATCATACATCGAATCATGAACGGAAGCGAGGCTGAATTAATGTAAACGTAAATCGAATACAGCACAAGGATCAAACTACCCTGGCACTAATGTTGTAATTTGTAACAGGAAGCGAACCAATAATGATTTTTTTTTCAACTTCAGCTTTAAACAACAGTCCTCGTTCGAGGCCCATGGGAATAAACTTGAGAGTTTTTGTGCTTAATCTTGAGATCATTATAGATATGTCTCATGTGTTCTTTGAAGATTAAGATATAAAGACTGGGAGCTATTTTACTGGAAAACATCGCCATTCCCTGCCTTAACTACAGAAGTTACCTTTAAAAAGCAGATTTAAAAATATCACTCCCACATGAGCTAATTTCAGTCTAAACTGCCTATGATGCTCTCTTCAGGAAAATGGACTACAACAAAATTGAGAAACTTCATGAAGATCAGTTCCAGGGCTTGGTGGAGCTGTTCGATTTGTAAGTACACTTAGACCTCAAAATCTTTCTTCATGATGATCTGAATCGCACACTGTACACAGTAATATTATTTTAATGTTAACTCCATTATAGCTTTAATAAAAGTTGCCTTACCCAATCATGTTATGTTAATGTATTTTAAAATTTATTTCATTATCCATTCCACCTATTTAAGATATCTCTCAGAGAACAAAATTGAGGCTCTGCCTGACAAAATTTTCAAGGGCGTCAAAAATCTCAAAGCTCTGTGAGTACAGATAATCACGCACAAAAGAATTCTACAATGTTTGAAGTAATGGAATGAATATAATATAAGCGTTCAAAATCTGAGATTTTAGTCCAAGTTACCTTGTTCAACGAAGCAATGTTGTTCAATTTCATGTTGCACTAAAAATGTGCCTTTTAATATAAACAGAGGTGGATATCATAGAAACAAAAAGAAAAATTTTGGAGATCTGTTTAGTTTTAACGAAAAGTCCATGTAAATTTATTAGGACGAGGAATATGGCTACTGCAAGTCCCCGTTTAGGACCTAATTGTAAATGGTTACGTACTTCGTTTCAGCAATATCTTCGGCAATAGGATACAAAACGTTACCAGCACGACTTTCAACTATGCCCACGAATTGCGATTTTTGTAAGTTTACTGAGAACGACAGATGTTTATCTAGGCAACTAAACTTTGTTGCAGATATTGAAATCGGATAACTTGTGGGCGAGTATTCTTTTGATTTTGTTGTAAACAAAGAAAAGACTCGTAAATGGTAGTTTTTGAAAATAACTTTGACACACCAGAGCAATATTTCCCTGGATGAGTCCGAAAAGAGACTTTTATACAGCGAACGAACTCAACCGAATGGGCTGCCACGTTCATAAAATCAGTAGCCATCAAAATTTTCCAAGAGAGCATGATGAGACCTATCTTGGGCTTAATGTTCAGATTTGAAAAATCTTTGAGAAAATATCATGCTAGGGTCCGTAACAAAAGTCCTCAGTTAGGGTTCTTTATTTTGTCCTTTTGGACAGTTTTTTTTTTTACATTTACATTAGCTTGATGAATCTCATTCTTGAAAATTCATTTTTTGGAGTGAATCATTTTGTTCGGTTAATTATGATATAAACCAACTTAATGTTCACATCATGATTATTTGAAATTACAGGTTCATGCATTACAACCTGATGGCTGAGCTCCCCAAAGGCTTTTTCAGGCACTTGACGCACATCATCAGAGTGTAAGATTCCATAACGATCCTTTCCTTCACTCACCCCTTCAAACAATCATTTTAGCAATAGTCTATGTTATTAATCAATTAATGATTATTAATGGCTTTCAAAGATGCAATAATTAAATGATATTTCTTCTTTTTCTTCTTCTTCTTTTTTTGAATTTTAGAACCTTGGACACCAACCTGATGTGCTGCCATCTCGATCTTTTCAGGCAGGATGCTGATTGCGAATATGTCTTCAATGATAACTTTGCAAGCTGCCACTCCATGTTCCGCCACCATGCTCCAAGGAGAACTCTTTGGATTGTCGGTCTCCTCTCGTTGCTAGGGTCTTTATTCGTAGTTGGGTGGCAGTATTTCTACCCTGATAACAATGAGGTCCAGTCTATCATGTTGGTGAATCTGGGTGTATCTGACGGCATCATGGGGATATACCTTATCATTATAGGTATAAAAGACCTGCAATGGTCAGGGGAATACTATCTGCATGACTATGAGTGGCGCACCGGTTGGTTTTGCCATTTCAATGGTGCCATGTCTGTCTTTTCAAGTGAAGTGTCAGTGATGATGATTTCTCTGATTGCATTGGACAGACTCAAGAACATCGTGTTTCCTTACACCTTTGCAAAAATTACCCCTAGGCAGACCCGTATAATGTGCGTAGTTATCTGGCTGGTGGGAGGCGTTATGGCATTCCTTCCCTTGTCCGGAATGCACTATTTCAGTGAGAGGTATTACGGCAATAATGTAGTGTGCCTGCCCCTGCAGCTTTCCCCTGAATTACAAGAAGGCTGGGAATACTCCACTTCCATCTTTATCGTTTTGAATTTTTCCCTATTCATCTTCATCATGGTTGCCTATATTGCCATCTTGTGGAAATCATGGTCGTCAAGCAGACAGCTTGGTGCACATGGAACTGTTCGTGAAATACGAGCAAGAGCACAAAGTGCTCAGGCCAAAAGAGAAAGAGCACTTGCCAAAAGAGTCTTCTTCATTATTCTGACCGATTTCTTGTGTTGGATGCCAATCATTGCTATCGGCATCCGTTCCCACGTCGAGAAAACATTTGATCCACCTGGTGATCTGGCAGTGTGGATTGCAGTGTTTGCTCTGCCTATAAATTCAGCCATCAACCCATTGCTGTATACGCTTTCTACTCCACAGGTAACATGTTTCTCTTTTTTGTTACTTTAGAATAGCGCCTACTGTTATGTTCAAATTTGGTTTCGTGTCAGAGCAGGCTGGGAACTCAATTTTGTAATTGTAACGATTGACATACAAAACAAGCATGAAAAAGTAAATGATCGGACAGATTTTTTTAGCTTCTCCGCCGTTGACTTTAGCCATAGAGACCAACGTGACTTCTAAATACGTTACTTGAAAGTCTTAACGTAAACTATTCAATATATTTTGAATGTCTAGGTTCAGCCTGTGTTGAAAGCAAAACTGAGGATGTTGTGGTCCAATGTTCGATCTATTTTCAGCAGAGGACAAAATCAAGAAGGTACAGTTTTAAGTTCCATTGAAAAATACCACGATAACAATAACTATATTTCAAACCTTGAATTGAAGAAACTTTAACTTTTATCAAATTGAGTATAAGCAACCCAGTTTTCTTTAAGTAACTTGTGTGATTTTTACTCCAAGGCTTTCGAGGAGGAATAGGATAGAACTGGCATGAAATCGTAGAAAACACATGAAATTTTTTTTTTCGAAAAAGAAACTGAGCAAATTATTGAAACCACAAATGTACAACTTACAATATGTTAAGTTGTAGCATACGTAAAAGAGAAAGCAAGAGTGATCCTAAATAGAGAGGGCATCAATGTATTAAATCATCAATTTTAATGGTGGAAATCATGCTTTCAGTTCGATTTTTGAAGGTTAGTATCTCTAAAACTAAACTATTAGGGAACATTGAGACAAATGGATGCCATTTGCGATAGATTTTGCAAACAATTCTCAAAGTATGAATTGCTATACTTCTGTCTTAAATCATAAGGTTAAGATTCTGAATTGCTGAATGCTTTTTTTAAATAAACCTGACAATGGCCATTAAGTTTTAAATTGGTGTTACTTTTTCATATGAAAGAAGCAGATAATGATCAGCAGGGACAGATTGGAAATGGAGATGAACATGCTAACGTCGAAGAAGGTAAAAATAGAGTGCTTCTTAGTGTAGTCACATACGAAATATCTCCTCCACGTCTTTGTAGGGTTCTCTGTATGATACTTTTCTTTCCTTTCTCTTTTCTATACTTGATTCCTTTTTTCATTTCCTTTCCAGTAGGAGAGCAAATTGAAATGCAGGTATTGGAACACAACGAAATCCCAGAAGTGGAAGCCCCTGAATTGCCTGCACCGCAACCAGGTCAGTTAAGAAATATAAGAGTTTTGATGCTAACGATAAAGCTGTAATTGACTTTGCAATCCAAAACTCTTGGCAGGTATGTATAGTTTAATCAATTAACCTAGCAAATATTAGTTCTCTCAAATTGAAATACCTATAGAAACCATAGCATTCCTTTTCTGCTCTGATAATTTCTGTAGGTGCATTTTAAGAAAGGATAGATACTTAATTCCTGTTTTTTATTTTCTTTCCCGTAGGAGAGCAAATTGAAATGCAGGTATTGGAATACAACGAAATCCCAGAAGTGGAAGCCCCTGAATTGCCTGTACCGCAACCAGGTCAGTTAAGAAATATAAGAGTTTTGATGCTAACGATAAAGCTGTAATTGACTTTGCAATCCAACTCTCTTGGCAGGTATGTATAGTTTAATCAATTAACCTAGCAAATGTTAGTCCTCTCAGATTGAAATACCTATAGAAACTATAGCATTCCTTTTCTGCTCTGATAATATCTGTAGGTGCATTTTGAGAAAGGATAGATTAAGGAATGGTTTCCCATATGACAATAATGTGACGAAATTAAGTTATATTACTTTTGGTTGATAAGTTACCTCCAGACATTCTGCTGTTAAATTGCCATATGCACTTTTTAAGACCTCCACTCATGAGATCCCCATTTCTTTACATTGGTAACCTGTACAGTGTATTATGGACGGAAGATACCATCGTCTCCCATATGACACGGTTGTAGTTAATAAATAATACATATATATTGAAAATGATCTTTCATTGTTTCCAGTTTTCACTTATATTGTATGAAAAATAACTTAATGATAATTCTTTGCTCTGTTGACAGCAATTGAACAAGCCTGTGGAGGGGATGCGAATCCATCTTCCTCAGGTAAAAATTTATTTATGAAAGAAATATATAAAGAAGGCGTAGACAACCGCTTGATTTAAGAGAAGTGCTAGTACTGCAAAAGTCACAGTTGCCCAATGTGACTTCAACTGCAAATTGCTTTTTACAAACGGTCATAGGAATCGCCAAAATGAAAAAATGTAATGTGTCTTAACAACTATATTTGGCAGAGATATTATTTCAGCAACTATTTTCATGCGCCCAAATTAACTTTCAGATTTAAATGTGAGCTTTGTAACTCGGTGTTAATTCATAAATCAATAAATAATTGAATACATCTGAAATTCTGACGTACCTAAAATAAAATTTGTAGAGATATTTATTGCAGATTAACGCATGAACCATAAGTATCATGAAACATTTTACTCTACTTGTTCCTTAAAACAGATTATCAGGAGGATTTTGACATCAGACCAGCCACTACAAAGACTGTGGAAGGTAAACACCTTTTCAATTTTCCTTTCATTTTTTTTCGGAAATTTCATAAATCTAAAAAAAACAGCGAATTGTGGCTGGTGCTATCAAGCTGGCGCACTTGGTATACTTGATTGCTTGGTTTTGTATGTCACACCAATAAGACTGGGGTTATCATGTTAACGCTTAATCACCAATCAAATCACGATTCTAAGTCTGTCACATGAAAAAATTTACGAGAGCAGCTTGTCGGTCTCTATTTCCGGTAAGGTACAAAACCCTTTCTCAGTTACTAAACCTAATGCGTAGATTAATTTAAAAAAACTCTTATTGGAAAGTTTGTTGTCGTCAAAGACTTAAGACTTAGTTGCGTTGTAAATGTAATTAACGTGACTTTTAATAATAAATCTGATTTCACACAGCTGGTAAATCTGAGGAGCAGGTGGAGGTTGAAGAGATTTCGGTGCCCAGTAACAAAGGTAAAGGAGATAATGAGTTTTGATTGGTCACTAACCATTAATGATTTTAACTTCTAAGTACAAACACAAAATTTAATGATTGTATACTAACTTTTTTCGTATCAAATAAATCATTTTCTAAAGGAGCTAAAAAAGGTGAAGAAGAAGTGAAGGCGCCTGAGCCTGACATGGATGTCGCAGAGGAAGGTAACATTTTTTTATAAATCAGAAGAGATAAATTCAAATTGGTCCACACATGCTTTATAAGGTGATGCATAATCAGTCTACTCAATTGGCTGAAGATCACTTGAAGTGCTTAGTCGAAAGGTCGTGGTTCATATCGGGAGGTGACTTCATTGAGAAAAAACAAAAAAACCACACCACTTGGGCATTATTATACCTCCTCGTAACGAAGAGCCATAACTTTTTATACAATGCTAAAATCAAACATTTATGAATATATGAAGCCGTTTTACTAGTTTGTTTGTTTGTGTTTTTTATGGATACAGAAATAATTTTCCCAGATACAGAAAACATAGCCGCCTCTTACCCCAGCTCATTGAAAGGACATGGTTACTTTGATGTTGTGTACTTCAGTTTTCAAAACACCTCAACACAGACATGCAAAAATTTAATGAGCTTTGATAAGTGGTAGCACTCTTTTCTGTGTTTGTGAAAATTATTTTTGTATCGCTTAAAAGAAAATGAGCGCATTGTATTTCAATCTCTTTTCGTATTCCATCCAGGGGAAGAAGAGGTGTTTGATACCAGACTTTAGTTCTTTGTTTTCGAACCAAGGTAAATGCTTATTACGTCTGCTTTAATACTGAATACCGCTGACTAAAGGGTTGTGGAAAACAAATCCCTCAAAAGAAAATGGTTTTTTTTTGTTACATGCATCTTTCTAATCTTATAGAATACGTGTAATATTTGAGATGTAGGGTGAACTCTATGCTAAATTTTTTTTTCAAATTTGATATTTAACCGCAACTGTAATGATTGAAGTTATTGGAGATGAAGAAGGAAGTCTGATTTTTTATTGCTATAATATGCTGTTTGTCTTTTTTCAAAGTTACTTGCGAATTTTTTTCAGCTATCCCCTTCATTGTTGGCAGAAAGGGTACCAAAACATTTTCAAATTGATCAATTTTTTTCTCTGCTTTTGTTGATGTATGATTTGAAAAATTATAATAAAAAAAAACTTCTGGGTGGCGAGTATACCGCACTGATGAGTGCTCTCTCTGTATATGCTTGTATATTCATATCTGCCTTCTGTCCTTAAAGCACTGACCAGCTTACTGATTGACAGTCTGGTCACTTGACTTTCTGACCAAATGGCCAGTAAGCCGTCAAATTGAATTGACTACCTGAGCTATGACTACAGGCTGACTGACAGATGGGCTGATTATCTGCCTGACTGTTTTCCGGACTCTCCACCTGGCCAGTGGGCATGGTTATTACTAACTAGATTATATTATGGCTGCAATACACTTCAATGCAGACATGTAAACATTTAATGCTAGACTGACTGATTGTCGGGTCAGTAAATCAAACAAACAACTAATCGATAATTAACTTTTGCATTCATTGATTAGCATGCTTTTTTCTTTTGCGTCTGACAGTCTACAAGAGCCAAAAACATTGCCATTAGTATGGAGACCGCGAGTGCCAGAGAAAAACTAGAAAAAGTTCAAAGAAAAGGGAAAAAACAATTCTAGTAATCAATACGTATGGTCGTATGGTAACATCTTAGTAAAAAAAAATCTGCTTTTTAATCCCTTTTTTTTAGATTTAATTTTAACAATAATTAGTAATTAAGTATAGTTATGGTAATTATGGTATATTATGGTAATTAAGTATAGTTGGAGTGGAACATATTGTGCTATATCTGAGTAGGCGTGTAGTGGTAGTTCATCTTTCTTTTGCTTTTTTTTTCCCGTTTTTGGTTTGTTTGTTTGTTTGTTTGTTTGTTTGTTTTTGTAACATGTACATCTACCTGACACTTTAAGTCTGTTAGTTTTAGCGTATTTCTAAAGACCATGATTGCTACACCGCAGTTAAGTCGGATGGCTCAAAACGGAGTACAAGAATATCAGGGGTGTAGCCAGCCTAGAGTCCTGTACCATTAAATTTTATCATATCACTCTTGCAAATTTTGAAAAAAAATTGAACTTTCTAAGGGTATAAGCCCACGACAAGTCAAAAAGCTGGCTATGGTCCTGATGTGATAAGATATTCTATTCTGCATGCTGATCTTTCCATCATTAAATAAAATATAGCTGAGTAACTGTTTTGATTAGGAATGCCTCACTGGTTTTAAAAGTAATGTTTAAGCTCATTTCCATGGAAAGTGTTAAGTTTATTCGGAGTTTACTCATAGTTTAGAGGGGATTTGATGTCCCAGAAGAACTTTCTTGTAGAGTTCCTAATATAGAAAAGAGCATAGAAGGTTAATAATGTGATAAAAATAGAAAACTAACGAGCTTTAAAAAGAATTATCAGATATTAATCTGCACAACAACTATTTAGATAATTCATTTCTAGGTTTTGTTTAAACACGAAAAATCATCTAAAATTTGACAAGAAAAACTTAGACAAATGCACGGGTTGAGGACGTCCACTTACTAGATATTTGATGGTACGCTGGTAATCTAAATAGTTCATTTCTTAACATTTTAGAACTCATCCGCGAGCATTAAAGTCATAAGGAGTTAAAGTGACGTTAATTTTGGGTTGTATATTAAATTAAAGAACTTAGACTTGCGGTTAAGATTTCCGCAGCTAGTAGACATTAGGCGGTACAGTAACAATCTGAATAGTTCGAACATTACTACAACTCGTCCGGCGAGTATTCAGAGTACGTGTCGAGTTGTTTAATTTCGCTAGTATCTCTAGCTGAAAAGAAAAAAGGTAAAAATGTCACACAAAAAAAGAGAAACAGTTACTGGATAAGACGTCATGCATTAGAGATTTAACAATATATTGAATGACCTAACTAGCTCATTTCTATAATTTTTATAACTCGTATGCGAGCATAATGATAACTAAAAGGTAGAGTGACGTCTATTTTCGCTATGTTACTACGTTCTTTATGAACGCAAATTCCTTAAAAAAGAAATTAGAAAGATGTTGTGGTAACGAGTAACAAGTCAGATATAGGATATTAATTGATGCAACAACAATCTGATAGTTCACTTCCACAACAAGCTTGCGAGTACTTTGCATGCAAACTACGTTTAGAATTGTTAGAGGAAATAAACAAGGTCAGAGTTCGTTTGTTAGAGGTTTTTATAGAATGAAAATAATTTAAATAGGTCCTGTCTTAGAGTTTTTATAACTCGTTTGCGAGAATTATAGTCATTAGTGACCTCTGTCATGGCTGAAGCCTGCCTCTTTACATAATTTACATTATTATTAACATTAACCTGAAAATGGACAACAAAAAGAAAAAAGGTCTTAGAATACCACTAACGTAGATATTTAGTAGTGTTTTTAAATCTAATTTTGTAGCCCATTTCTAGATTTTTTTAACTCACAACGAGAATTCTAGTTCATTGTAGTATGTGGTATTTTTTTTAACTTTGTTCAAACGTGATCATTAACATGGCTTCTACAGTAAAAATAACTTGAATGTGTGAGTGGCTTTTTGAGGGAAGTAACACCGAGTTACGAAGAAGGGTTCCAGATCTACTGTAAAACGTTAACGAAGACTTCAATAAAACATCTTTATGACCTTACACATGAGTCCGTTCTCAGTTAACCCTGTCAAGGTTTCTAAGTCACGCTTCGAGTTCATCCACAGTGTGGATTATGTGCCACAATGACCTGTGACAAGTAAACTGATACAAAATTGCTTTCTGTATCTCTCATAATGTTGAACTTTTCGTTTTAATGAGTTATTCAGTCTGAATTTTTCCCAAAAACTGAGCTGTTTTCTTTTAAAACCATAATGTATCTTCTTGACGCGACTCTCTTGGAGGTTTTTGGTTATACCCGATGTAAAAAAAGGGGTAACAAATATATATTTCCGGGAGGTTAGGAAACATTTTTAAGCTTTACATTTCTATCCTAAGACTTCCACCAAGGGTGGGTGGGAGTGACGGTTAGCATTTAAAAAACCCTCAGATATGAAATCTTTACTGCACTGTGATTGGTTTAGAAGTCTCGCACCACCCTTTGTTCTGCCTTTTAGGGTGTTGACTCGTCATGAATTTTAGTCCTTAGTGACTGCTTGTGATATTTCCTTCTTGTCAACCGCTGAGCGAACTTAAGAAATTCAATAATTTGCCATTGCGGTTAAATTTATTAGGGGACTAGAATTTACGCTCCAAAGTTATATTTCCAGTGAAGGACTCGAAGGTGTAACATGTAGAGATACACAGCTAATTATGACCACACTTGAAAGAGACCTTCAGTTAAACCTAACTTAACTTAACTTAAATAACTTAACGTCTGTACAACCCGCTAGAAGCAAACCGGAAAATCTTCCCTTCCATTCTACACTCTTCCTCATGCTACACAGCTAACCTTGCCTCTGGAAGCCTGACACAGTGAAGACGAGCATAAACGTGGGGTAAGTGAGAGTAAAATCGAATTAAAATGAAGGAAGGTGTCATACCTTCCCAGAACCTCGCCGATTTTTGCTCGCTCTCTTTTACTCTTCTCTTCTCTTACCGCGAGCCTATCACCAGCTATGCCTTTAACGACGAAAAGAGAGGTTTTCTCACAAATTTAATTCACGCGGATCACATCTACATGAACTGATCATTTTATAAAATGAAACATATGGAGAAAAGGTAAATCAATAGAAGGCGTTCATGCATATTAGCTTCTTAATGAATATTTCTGCAGTTAAACCACTTTTTACATATAATTACAAATACAACATTCTTTTGAAATATACTCGAACTTCTATTATCTTCAAATTCACCGGTGTCTTCTGTAAAAACTCCATTGACGGGACAAGCTTAGTTTTCAACTCCACCTCGAGACAGAGATTTCAACATTTTAGTTCGCACCTGTGATATACGATTGTGGAACACCAGGGTAAACGTATTGTCGACTCTCAAGTGTTTTCATTCCTATCTGAAATTGCGTTAGTTAATCGTATTCTTCTCACTTTTTTCTCAAGCATGAAATCTTTAATAAACTGTGATTCGTCTAGAAATCTCGCGCCACCCTTTTTTTCCTACATACGACTATGGAATACCAGGTAACGAGTTTGGTTCGTTAGCACGTAGCGTCTACTACAACGCCTTTGCGCATCTACGGGCGGAACGGGGAAAGACAGAATGTGGCCGAGACTAGTTCAGAATCATTATATACCACTTCGATAAACAAATCATGGCCGGTGTTAGAAATTGACTCCAATAGCACGAATGGTAATGTACACTGAAGAGGTTCGAATGGTGAGGACTGAGCCGCTCTCCTTGTTTCAGCCTATATGACGAGCACGTGATGTTCGTGTGATTTCTCAACCAGCATGCATTTCGTGCTGGTAGAGTTTCACAATTGGTTCAATTTAACGCACTATAAAGATGGAATTTTAGTCTGCACTGTTTACAATACAGCGTATACCCAAAGCGATGCAAATGACAGTAATTTCCTTTACAATTTCGAATTACATTTTCTCGGCTAAAGCAATACTTAACTAGATGAAACTTTACAAGATTACCAAGTTAAGTATAAATCAGAGCTGGAAAAAATATCCAGTATGGTTTCTAATTAAGCTGCCATAAGCCCGGGGTAAGTGTTTAATCATCATAAAAAATAGTTCTTGTTGCGCTGGGGCTTGCAGGAGGGCGAGACGAACTTGTGGGTCTTCTTTTGTTTTTTATTTTAACCTTCCTCTTCGATAGCATCAGCGCCTAAAGAAAAAAATTAGTGAACTTACGATTAAATTTTCGAGAAGTGTTCGATGACCGTTTGGGTTCTAGTAATATTTTCGTAATTCTTCAAAGAATTCCGAACCAAAGTCGTCCGGTTATAAACGTTTTATTGAATTCTTGGATGCAAATGTTGACAAAAAAAAAATAATAAAAAGTTTCTCAGGTAAAAAGATAGAACTAAATTGATTTTTCGAAATGTTCTAGGTGTATTTTTAACACTGAGATATGCGAGTCCAATCACAAGCCTTTCATTTTCCCCAAACGGTAATCTTTTACAGCGTCGTTACACAGTTTTCTGTAAATACCTGTGTTAGTATGGGCCGTACAATCACATTACCAGGAGGCTGCATCCAAGGTTCACCATCTATTTGTACGGGCATCTCTGATTTTAATTTTATGTTGATCTGTAATGAAGTAAAAATAATTGTCATCAATTAAAAAAAAAGCATTGAAGCGGATGAACGAAGAGGGTAAATTTCTAAAGAAACTGTGGTTCTGCGTCGGTGTGGGGGGGGAGGGGAGGGGGGAAGGGAAGGGAAGGGGTGGTATTACATGATAGTTTTTTTATCAACTGATTTTATAAAGTAAATATGCAGAAAAAAATGACGCTACGCCACTGGTGAGAACATAGTAACGTGAAAAACAGAAATAACAAGAGAATAGTACGAGGATAATCAACTTATGGCTTCATTATGTTATTTACTGGATTACAACCAGACATCTATACCTGGGCTCCCTGTGCTAGCCGAATACCAGTCCTGATTCCACTTTGAATCTGACCCTTTTAATAAAGAATTCGTCTCAATTAAGAACTAAGGCACCATTTTTATTGCTAAATAAAAACGTTTCCTATGCAAATACTTAAAAAGAAAGGAAAAGGCAGGATACAAAAATTGTGGCAGTTAGTAGAAAAAAATTGGCGGAGCAGATTGGAGAGAACAGTATGGTGCATATGCCTGCTGATGTTAGGGTGTGAAGGGTAAAGATGGTGGTGATTCTGACTCACTAGGTGCATTACTCCCTGAAGTCCAACCACCTCGACAAGACCGTCACAGTGACAAGCTGGGGAATGACCCTGCAAAAAGATTCAAGCAATTTCAATTGTGTGTGGAAAAGGAATCTGGGATTGCCTTTATTTCGTTTAACTTCGCTTTGCGATTGGTCCAGATAATTCAAGCCACTCTACGAACCAATCACGGGCAAAACTAAAACCAACAGTGGTTTGGTCATTTGCTACTTCCCGCGCTATTGGCGGTTTGGACAATTCTACTCTTCGTACTTATTGACTTCTTTATAGCTAATGCGCTGAATCTCTGAGTCTTTTCCAGACCTCATCTTCTAGGGACAACGTGTCACGGTTATTTTATCAGTTGTTTGGTGCTAAGAATATGAGCAGATATCACCACTAAATTCATGAAGTACTACATACATCTTCTTTGTCTGGTCCCCATGCATCTGTGCCTGCTCCCCAACTGGCCGGAAAACAAATTTAAAAAAAAAGTTAAAGCGCAAAATTTATACAAAAGAATAAAAGACTTTACAAGTAATGAATTGATAATCGCAGGTCAGCTGCTATCAAAGTAATCTCAGAAAAGAAGCCTTAAAAATTCACTTTAACTAGAATCGAACCCGGGCCTCCCAGATAATAGTTGGGGACTGCTGCGAAGCCACGTGATGTGAGTGAGACAAATTTTAAAAGGTTGTTCGTTCCCGTAAAGGAATCAGATCATAATTATATGAAACAAATAATGTTGACCTACACGAATCATACTTTCTCCGGGCATAAAAACTGTGCAGCTTAAAATTACTTGTTGAAGCCGATGTGCAGCGATTTTCTTGCAATTAAATTGAAAATCTAACCACTGCAAAGTTAATTCGAATTAATTTGATTGACCTCAATTTCAAGCTTTTACTTACCTGCCTATGTTCAGAATTACAATTCCTTCTAGTGTTGGTAAGTCAAGTTTTTTGCCATCAATCTGCAGCGAAAAGGAAGTAAATAAGATACTGGTCCATAGAAAGTTAAAGAGGACGAAAGGCAAACAAGCACCGCAAAACGCCAAAACAAAACGCTCAGGTGTGATTGGAGAATGAAATAAAAAATTGTGCAACCGATACGCATGCAATCATTAAGAGTTGAATACAACTGACAGACGATGATGATTTGGACCAACACTCGATGCTAAGAAAGTTAATTCTGATACAGGGGTTTCAATAACCTTATTCCATAAGCAGCTGTCGATGGTAAAATAGGCGGCTGTGCCCGAAAAGGGGCAGTATGGTGATACCCAAACATGAGCCCGCTTGCAGGGTAAAAAAAAGGCAATAAGAGGTCTTATAGTCAGCGGTACACCCCTTTTATTGTGATCAGCCATTCAATACCATCGTCCTACAGATTAATCACCTCTATTTCGACCTCTTGAGTAAATGTCCGCGAGTAGCCTTTGACCATTTTCTTTATACCTGCTCTAAAGTAAACTCCTTTGTTATGAAGCCTGAAACAAAAAGAAACCAAAAAAAAAAAGGGGGAATTAGAGATTCAACAGAGCCGCACTAACAATAAATTGCAAAACACAAAGTCGGGGTTTTTTCAACCTATCCCTTTTCAAAAGAGCTTTCAACGGAAGTTAAAATTTATCCGGAGTTTGAGTACATTAAACGCAGTAAAGATGAAACAACAGTACATCTCAGAAGACTATGGAACCTTTGTTACCATCCAATGGCTTTCGCAATCAACACTCTTTTTCTTCGATCGAAGGCACTACAACTAATTTTGTAACCTGTATATTGAATCCTTTGTATCCTCACCTGCTATGGAATTTATCTTCCTCCCTCTGGAGATGAAAATCTAAACAAAGCTCAGTTCCAATTCCGCTGCCAAAGTAATTATTCATGGTAAAAATACTAGGATTGTCTTCTCTTCCTCCCATCGAGCCAAGCGCACTGTCGTTAGTGTCCGCTGAATCAAACATGACACACCATCTATCAAGAAACACTTCGTGTGCCTGATCAACGGCCATGAGAAGCGATACAGGACTCTCGCCACCAGAGTAACCACCTCCCCAATGGAGAACACGAAAGAGATCATCTCCTGTAAGTTGAGAATCTCGTTCAATCTCCCACTCATTTTCTAGCTACTATGGAAATCACTAGAGAGATGAATACATATAAGCTGGGAATCTCATTCAATTTGCCACTTATTCTCTTGTTACTATAGAAATCACGAGAGAGATTCATTCATACGAGAGTCTCGTTCAATTTCCCACCCATTTTCTTTTCACTTTGCTATACCACCCGAACGGCAGCTTTTCAAAATACGCTACAATCGTAACTTGAAAATGCTCATATAATTACCGTATAGAGTTCCAGACTTTCAGTAATCAATACTATTTGATTTACTTTCAAATACTACGAACTTTTCAGGCCTAAAAAGGGAAAATCTGCATGACTTTCCAGGGTCTATATCGCCTTGAAAACACGAATGATTAAGTCATGATTAGTTTCAGATTTCCATCCCATTGACCAAGTTTGTTGAACGAGTCTTGAAATCTATGACATATCGCAGAAAAACAAAACGTACAAAGGTACTTTTGACTCTGGAAATAAATTTGCTCCAAATCGTGGGGAACACGAATACTTCGGAAAAAATCCACTTACCAATGCCAAGAGGAAGAACTGCTGATGCAGGTAGCTTACACTTCATCTCTTGAACAACATCATCCAAACATGACAGCACCCAGCCAACTGTGCCATCACCACCACAGATCAAGACACGAAAATCAGAAATAGATCTGAAAGCATAAACTCTGAAACAAAGATACAAATCGATTCATATTTTAGATATTCAGCGATTTAAAGACGATGGGACAAAGCTGACAGAAGAAGACAAGGCTTATAGTTTTGAGTATACAGTAGCTGTAAATGATTAATTTGGGAAGCAACCTATACGACAAAATATAAATCGCTCTTCTGCAAGACGACGTCATATAGGGAAAACTAACCCCCATGCCTTTTTTGGGCTAAAAATTTTACATCAATCTTTACCACTTCCTTGTTTGTTCCATCTTGAAAGCGAGGCTTGGGGGGAGACATTGGGTTATCTCATGTAAATATGGGTATCGCCCTTTAAAGGGTGCAATCTGCACTGGAAAGATTCTGCACCCAGCCGTATCTGCACTATGGCTTGATTAGCTCGGCCTCGGTCAATTCTCGTGGACACAAGAGTCTAAGGAAATAGTTCTTACTAAGTAAACAACTTCCATGTAACCTCAACAAATTCGGGTGGGAATTCGTCTCGATATGGAGGGGGAGCGAGTTTAACATACCCTGATAATGGGCCTCCCTCTAAGAGGCTGTACACTTGATTAGGGTTGAGCAGTCTCTGGAAAGCTGTGAACATGTCTGCCCCCTGACCGCCACCACTTTTGGAGTTTACCAGTACTAGAAGGGGTTGGCTTCCAGGGGGGAACAGTCCAGGCTATAGGGGAATAACAAAAAAATCAAAATAGGCATAACTCCTTAACTGTAGGAAGAGAATACCGATATGCAAGAAACAGAAATCTTGATTCCAGTCAGTCTTTTTCAGTTCATCTGTTTTTTAAAGTACTTCTAGGAAATGCTCTACAGAAAGAACACAGAATTCGCTTTATACTTCCCATGGGCACTGCCAGTGATATAATAATGTGTCTTAATTATTAGATACATGAACTGAGCTCTTGGATTACTTGTAACTCATCACAACTTGAAAACACACTTTTCACCTCACAAAATTCCATGGCTACAAAACAATTACAAGAAAAAAGATGAGAACAACCAAAAGCCTCCCTTTGAGTATTTTAATGCGTAAAATATTAGGTCGCCAAGGTGTCGTCAATCTTGTTACCAGGGTCACTGTCACTCTTAAATAGCTGAATGGACATGGCAGATGGTCAGGGGAACAAGGACTCAGGAAATGTACATTAGCCCCTCGTAAAACAAAGATACTTGTTTAGAAGCATCTAAAAAACAAACAAAACAGAACTTACTTTCTCCTAGAATGTTGCCAATCAAAATTTTGTATTTGCTTGTGTCAAGGCCAACTGGGAGACTACCAATGCATATGCATAAACTGCCCAAGGGTTCTATGTTTTGCTTCAGGTAGAATCTTGTGAGTTTCATTTTCCTTACAGACTTCTGCAAAGAAAAGAAGTACATTAACTTTTATATGGAGTCTAACACCTTCAGATGAATATAAGATCGATTATTTATCATTAAAAATCACCTTGCAGTTATCAAAGGAAGTTAATAACAAATTGGGTGCAAAGACATGAAACTATGGAAAGCAAAGTTGTCACCATCTTACCACCATATATTCAATGGCTGTAACTTAAAAATAAGAAAAGTGGAAGGTAAAAAGGCAGAGGAGCCCCTCACCCAGATAATTAACCCTTTACACCCAAAGATCAGTGTGCATATTCTCCGTACTGCTTTCTATACATTTCCTACGGTGCTGACATGGAGATTTTGCTTAACAATCAAGAGCTCTGGTATTTGTTGATCATTATTTAATTCTCATGACCTTAATGTTTGATTCAGGGGTGATACTGTAAGGATAAATTAGATGTTGGTCAGTCTAAGGGGTAAAAGGGTCAAACTATTATACTGTTTAATACTACATAACTACATCTACTGTTGACTTACTATGTGAGAGGTTGATGATTCTCTGTTAGCTTCTGTCCTTCAAATGAAAACCAATAGATTTTCCAAATGTACTTCCTATTAGTTTTTATTTACAAAATTATATTACATTATGATTTGTGTATTGGTAAACAAACATTAAACTGTTTGTCTCATGATGTCAGAGTCAGGCTAATTGATCGATCAACATCTATTTAATCCATCAACACCTTCATCAGGTGTTGAGGTCGAAAGTTGATATGTCACTATTTGTAGCAACTTTGTTTGTAATTATTGGTGGGTTATAGCTTGCTTTCATTGGAGTATTTCGATACTCATTAATTATTCCCTTAAAGGTCTACTTTGTTACTGATCAGCTGTTATGCTATTTGATAGTCAGCATTTCAATTTCATCATCTCTACTGACGTATTAGATTTGTGTATAAGTTGAACAGTTAAAGTTAATATCTAACCCTCTACCACCTTGAGTGTTGTACTATGAATATTGACAAGTTTTCAAGCAAAAAGCTAATAAGAAGACAGGTCCTTAATGACAGTCGGCCGACAGTCGGCCGACTGTTGGTAATGTGTCGGTAACCTGTCGGTAGCTTGTCGGTAGCTTGTCCGTGAAACGTTAACACAAACCTTAATGTTTTCTCTCGGTTTTCGCTTGATACAACATCCAACATGTGTAATACGTTGACAATTGACTTTCAAAATTTGGTGGCTCCTAAAGGAGCCGTTTTGTGAGTGGTGAAATATACAAGATACTTCACTCGTAGAATCGTGATTTTAGCGGCGCGCGCCAAAATCAATTATCGCATCACGCATCCAAGTCTAATTATCAAATTGTTGCGTATAGTAATTTATTACTTAACATAACGAGTAAAAAGATTCACAGTTGTATCATTTATTAAACTTGAAATTGGAAATAGCAATTCATCCCAAACCTGCAAGATAGAGGACGATGTTAGCAACACAAATGCACAAGGTAAACATCATTGTTACATACATAACATACCATAAGAGGCAGCGTTGCATTGTTGGGCGATTTGAACGAAAGTGTTTGTATTGATACGTAGCTTATGGTTATCAGAGTTTTTGGCCGAGTTTTCGATTAAATTATCTTCCAATGCGATTCTTAGATTGTCTGGTGTGTTGTAAATTACGCAAGTGATATATCCTATACGCATCTGATAACAACACTTTGGAAGAAACGTTTCTTTACATACTTTCAACTTTGCCGTCAATCGGTAAGTAGGTGAAGTCTGTCGAGTCATACATCACCATTACGGATTGTTATGTCACGTTAACTGTTCGTTTTTAACACAATTTTTCTTTTTTCTTAACCTGTCGGTAACCTGTTGGTTAGCTGTCGGTAACCTGTCGGCCGACAGTTGACCGACAGTCGGCCGACAGGTTTTTTGGGGAGCTCTTCTTCACAATTACCAGAGGATTAGTCCTTCGCAGGCGAAAGATACTAAAATATCACGCGATATTTTTTTTTGTCCTTTTACCGCGGTATTTGTTTCATCGATATTTAAAATAATATTTTTTCAAGCGCTCCACATGGAGAAAAAGTGGAAAATTAAATAACTAAGAACATTTTTGCTTTTTTTGTTCAAATAGATGCACACTACATAATAGTCTGGGCTATTTTAGAAGGAGTGTCACGACAGGTGGTCTAAAGTGATGCTAGAAATTAATAATTTATCACAAATCTCGTCTCCTGGCAGCAGTGATTAGGTTAATATCATGGCTTTGATCTTCTAGTTTACATGAAATATAATTTGTAAGGACTTAAAAGCATAGATCCCAATGGTTCACATGTGATTCATACAACGTAACTCATACAATGTAACAATGAATTGTATTCATACATATACCAATCTAATAAGCACAAGATTTTAATTGTAATATGTATCAGAGAAATAGTATGATTTGTGCATTTCTGAAGAGTAGTTAAAATACCTGACTGTGTATATATTGTTGAATTAAGACAAACAAAATGGAGTTGAGAGGGGAAGTTCCTACAGTCTCATTAAAAAACATTCACTAGATTTTTCATTAAAAGTATGGTGTTGAAATTTTGTTAGGAATATTCTCAAAATAGTTGTAAACAAAAAACAACTTGGGCCACTATAATTTTAGCATTAGAAGAGATGGTCTGCACACTATTCTGAATATCCTCTGATCTGTGATGGCTTTTGGTGTTCTTTTCAATGAACTATTTTATTGCCAAATTTGGAAACTGGTGGGCAATGGATGTAATCAAATAAATTGTGTTAAATTAGATGAGTATTGTAAATATAATTAAGTGAGGGGGCAAAATCAAATCCAAGGTATTAAAGACATTACTTAAATTCCCTCTAGGGTTTGCACAGAATGCAGTTATTTAATTTCTTAAATTATAGAAATTTTCACACTAATCAGGAAAGAATGCAAAAATGAAGACTTATTAGTCTAGTTGAACTTTTTCTAGTTTAGAAGCTTCTAGTAGAGCTAGTAAATATGTTATCATTATCTTTCTGCACTTGTTGGTTTTATATCAGAAATCTCAGTCCTTGAATATTTTAACTGCTGACTTGTGTGTAATTACCATAAGGACAGATTTTCCATGAAGTATTCTATATAAAATCATATGATCTTTCTATTTCAGTACATGCCTGCTACCTGTGAGGACAAAGCAGATAATGGCGACATTGTGTCTGTTCACTATACAGTATGTACATATATGACTTTCATGTTGTCTGCTTCTTACTTGAAAGCATTACAGTGAATTCATAAGGAAAGGATGTTCTCACATCCTTACATTTTTCAAGCCAGAAATTTGAACCAAAATTGTTTTAATCACTTGGGTGCCAAGCTGTTATTAGAAAATAGAATTTGGCATCCTCTCCCTTTAGCTTTCTATTATCATTTTAAATTAGACTGTCTAAACAAAAAGACAAAAATAAACTGCCAAAATGAAATTAAAAAACAACAACAACAACACAAAGTAAACAACAACAAAAAGTAAAAACCTCTTCTCAATTCTTATTAAAGATGTGGCTATCACAAATGTTTGAATTTCCTTAATTTGACAATAAACTCTTTTAGGGTACACTGGAAAATGGACAAATGTTCGACTCATCCCTGGCAAAAGGAAGGGAGCCACTTGAGTTCCAGTTGGGCAAAGGGAAGGTTATAAAAGGTAACTCACTCCAGGCCTTGTTGATTGTTTTGCAATACTATCAGGGTGATTTAGTTTTGGATTCATAAAGCCATTAAGCCAAAGTTATCAGTCAACTGCTCTCTATAGCAAAAAAAATAAAAAATTTAAAATCATAAGCTGATGAGAACACAGTTTAGCAACAATATATAAAGCATGAGAACACTCAAGTGAGCATTTGACTGGCAATATGTTTTTTTTAAAATCTGATTTGTTGAGAATATGGAGCAAGTGTTCTTGCATGGCCAATCACATAGAAACTTGAAGTGAAACCATAACATTAAACTTAGTTACTGTCAATACTTATACTTAGTCAAATGAAAATTGTTTTAATTGCAATATTTTGACTTCTTTTACTATCTGGTTTCTGATTCTTTTTTAAAAGCTCTTAGTTAAAACCATTTTAGAGATGCTAAGATATCTCAATTCTTCATTTCATGTAAATGAAGTATTCTCTTGACTCAGGATATGTGAATTATTTAGCTACTAAAGTTTTACTTACAACTATGTGACATTTTGTTGGTCATGTATACATACATAGTGACGTATAAAAATTATAAGGAGGAAACATTAAAAGCTAAACTAGAAAGGAACCACTGTCCTCAGTCAAGTGCTCTGGTGAATTTGATTATATGAGGTTACCTTTTGTGATATCTAATGTAGACTGAGCATCATTAAAAATAAAAACCAAAGTATAATTACTGTATAGTGATTTTAGATATATGAAATTCATATATTTGCACTGTGATGAAGAAACAAATTTAGGAGATCCTTGCAGCTAAGAACACTACTGAACTAGTAGTTGAAAATGGGACCTGAGAAAAATTCAGGCCTGTATGGGATTTGAACCCATGACCTCTGCAATACCAGTGCAGTGCTCTACCAACTGAGCTAACAAGCCAACTGGGAGCTGGTCAATATGTTGGGTCCAAATAAACCATCCAGGTGATGAATAATAATGACTTCCAACATGAGTTCTTCTTTTGCCTGGTTGGTAATACTTTTCTTAAAAGCTCTCATTTAAAGCCCTTTTAGAGATGTTAAGATTTCCCAAATTGTGAATTGTGATTTTATGTGAACTGCAGTGACAGAAAGTTCACCACTTTACAAGTAATAGCCACCTTAACTTTTTCACTTATTTCTGTAATTTTTTTTTACAGGTTGGGAGATGGGTATAAAAGGAATGTGCATAGGGTAAGTTTTAGAAATACTACAGTATGTATAATGATTTTAGATATGTGAAATTCATTTATTTGCACTGTGGTGAAGAAACGAATGTAAGAGATCCTCGCAGCTAAGAACACTACTGAAACGAGTAGTTAAAAATAGGACCTGAAAAAAATTTCAGGCCCATATGAGATTTGAACCCATGACCTCTGCGACTCTGGTGTAGCAGTCTACCAACTGAGCTAACAAGCCAACTGGGAGCTGGTCAATATGTTGGGTCCAAATATACCATCTATATATACTACAGTATAAGATAAAAAAAAACAACGAAGTAAAAAATTTTGATCATGAGCAGATTTTTGTAATCAGCTATTAGTGCTATCGAGGAGGGTACTTCTTCTAAAGTGGGGCTTAGCTTAGCAGGATTTCCTCATCTGAAAAAAAAAATACCTGCTTAAAATTTTACTTCTAAGTGACAAGTTGGGGTGCAAAAAATTGTGCCCATGGATGGATACTATTTTCCAAGTTCTATTCATTTGAAATAAGCTATTTGCAAGCATAACTGACAACAACATTGGCATGGCAACTCTTTTAAGAGTTACTTAAAAGTAAAACTCCCTCTGGACTTCAAAGCCCCTTACTGTCTTAACTGCCTTTCTCATCCCCCTTTTCACATTGTTTATTCTCTACAAATATGTTAAAAACCCTTTTGGTTGATCATTTTTGTGGCTCCCTCAAACAAGTTTACAGAAGTGGTGCTCAGGCTGATATTTTTCAATAGTCTATGATTCTGCTTTTTCTCTTTTGCAGTGAAAAAAGAAAATTGATCATCCCTCCTCACCTAGGGTACGGAGCTCGTGGAATTCAGAATGTCATTCCTCGTAAGTAAATATTGATTGTAACAATGACCATGGAGGAACTAAGGGGGCCTACATGTATAAGTACAGAAAATGGTCTGAATGCAAGCGCAAGTCCTAATTTATGACACAGGTGATATTTGGGAAGTTTTCTTAATTGAACTTGGATGACCAAAACATTTCAATAATATAATTATATTAAATGCAGAATTGGTTCGTATGAGTTTCTGATTTACTATATTATCAAAAAAATTCATTTTTCAAATCTCTTTGTTTGTCCTCAGCACACATTACTTAAAATAAGAAATTTACAACAAGTTGGAAAATGCTCATATTTTCTTTGTAATGGCAATTTGATAAAATAATTATGACATTTCAACCAGGTTTAAAGTTTTTTGAAATATTTAGAACTTAACATTTTTTGTTTGTCTTTAATTCAGAGCACATGTAATATGTAAATCTTGTGTTGCAATCTATAACCTATTTTATTGGGCATGAGTCATTGACCAATCATGAACAAGATAACTGTTGGACATATGGCAATAGCCAAATAGGAAAAAAATTTCTTTTGAATTTCTTGTTATAACACAGATGGGAATGGTTAAGAAGCCTTTCCTTTTTGCTCTCTTTGCAAGATTTCTGCAGAGCCCCATTCTTCATTATACAGATAGTTTATGGATAAAGAAAATAATGGCAGAAACAATATTTTGCCTTTAGGACTACAACTTTGATTTGTTTTAGAATAGTATGGGGTTAGAAAGAAATCTTTCTGCTAATCATGATATTAATATCATTCTACGTTACTGAATAAACAGCAAATCCTAACATTTTCTTATTTTTGCTTTATTCACACATAGCCGACTCTGTACTAATTTTTACCACCGAGCTCATGTCCATTAAGAGGAAGTCGCTGTTCGATCCAAAGTTACTGCTGCAAATAGGATTTTGGCCGCTCCTGGCTGGAGTGATTTTGTACTATCTGTATAGAAAGGCATCTAAGAAATCTGGAAAGCCTGAAACAAAGTCGAGCAAGAAAAATAAAAGGAAGTAATAAAACTGTGAACCTTTTTATTTATGAGGTTATTCGTAAATGATATCACAGTATGCCTCTTACTCGGCATCAGTTGACTATGACACGATTTTGTACCCTAATTTGGGAAACTTTCCATGCGCAACGCTTGAAGTTCGTTGACCACTCTGGAGCAATCAGCGTAGAAACCAGAACTCGGTTAGTGATTGATAAAGGTGACAATCAACCCTTTAACTCCCAAGATCTGATTGTCAATTCTCCCCTCTAGCTACTACACATTTCCTTGTTAATTGATTACGAGAATTAGGTGTTCAAACAATAATAAATAAATTGTACCTGATGAGTCTGAGTGTTCACATTACCTGTTAGCTGTATAATATATGAATACTAGAGGGAGAAGTTACTTGGTAATCACTTCAGGGAGTTAAAGGGTTAAAGTACATTGCCTGAAGCGCGGGCAAACGCGACTGACCAAGTCGCGATTAGCTTTTAATTTAGATTTGATTGGTTGACAGGATGGTGCGAGTTTTCTGGACCAATCACAGAGTGCAGTAAAGCAAACCCAAGACGAACTTGGCTTGCTTTTGACACTTCACACTTACTTTAGACAGCGAAGATTGCTCTACATTTTCTTAAGAACCAGTCAAATGATCTATCGAAAAGTATTGTCCGCCTCTATTTACGATTATTCAAAAGTAATGCTACTCACTAAATGACATGGAAAGTCGCGGTGAGTAGAATTTGTTCGTTTGCTCGTAATGGCGCTTCTACATGTTATCTCTCTTCCCATGGTTAACTGAAGAGATAACTTTACAAGAAACGAGGGCATTTAATTCAGCTTTCGCTCACTGAATTCTTTCGGTTTCTGATGTGGAAGCCCCAATTGAAAGAACTTACCGAAAGTTTAGTTTAGAAGAACTCATAACTATGCTTAAATTTTGTTCACCGAAAAAATTAGGAGAATCCAGGCATTAAATGACTGAACGTGAGAATTATTAATTAAAATGCCAATAAATACCTCTCCAAGTCATTTTGCAAAGGAGTGAAAAATGCCTATGGTGTTTAGACGGCGTTTCAAGTGTTATAACCCAATCAATGATACATTTGCGATAACAAATTTGTTTGGAAACCAATTTTACACAAACAACGAAAATGATTTGAGGAGTAAAAATTTACATAAGTCATCTCTAAGGTCAACCCTAGTAGTAGTGATCTATGAGAAAGGCTTTAAACACGCTGTCCCCCGCTAGCAAAAAATGGATATCTACATATAACACAACTCATCACCTGACGGATATCACCCGCTGTGAGCGTGTGTGGGTGTGTGGGTGTGTGGGTGTGTGGGTGTGTGGGTGTGTGGGTGTGTGGGTGTGTGGGTTTGTGGGTGTGTGGGAGGAGGGGGGGGGGGTTGGGCGGTAAGGGAAGAAGCGGGATTGCCCGCTCCTAGAACCGATCAGATCACAAAATTGTAAAATACCCCCCTTCACGAACTGAGAAAAAAAGAGAAAGTGATGGCAAACTATCAACCAGCTGGGGAAGGTCCTTGTGGTGAAAACTTGAAAATCCTGCCCTCTAACGGATATTTAAACTCTAAGAACCTCCCAGTCGGTAAATAACATATTTATCTTTCCACTGACAGGCCATTTTAAATCCAGGGACATTACATCGCGGAAATAAGTTTCGTTTTCGAGAAGTTGATAAAAGAAGAAAATGAAAATGTTTTTGAGATGAGATCCGTAGTTTTGAATTCTCGGTTCAAAAAAGTAAGTCAGCGTTCATGAAAATAAAAAAAAATGTATTTAGGGTAAAAAATTTGGCATAATTTGGATTTGAAAGTCAAATACTGTTATGAAATAATAAAAGCGTTGGTTGCCGATGAATAGTCACGTCAGTCATATAATTTAGTCAGTCTATTCAGTTCATCGCAACATTATATAAATTAGTTTTTAAAACTGCTCAAAGAGAAAAGGGAGAAGAAAAAAAAAACAAAACAAAAACAAATATACCTTATTTCAGTTCCTCTTTTGAGGTAGACGTGGACTTAAGAAATTACGTGATGGAAATTTTTGTCTATCTAAAACTCTCAATTTATTAAAAACAACAGTTAAAACAGCTGTAAAACCCTTTACCTCTGTGTGAATTAATTGTCTTCTGCTTATGCGGATAAATGTGATCAGATTCTTTCAGAGTAAAGGGACAATCAACATTCAGGTACTAAACATAAGAGCTTCGTTTCTTTCTGTTCTTATTTCATAATAGTTTAATTCATCTCTCTCGCTCACTATACGGTACAAAAGTTAAATTTGAAAGTAGAGAGAATTTTTTTGTTGATAGGATATAAGCTTCCTAGATGTTGACAGGTGGCGATCCTTTCGATGACATCATTTTTGTTATGTTTGTTACCACAATATTTATCCTAAACTATTCTAGCTTCTGAAGTTCTGTAATTCGATCATTTTAGTTTGTTTTCTCTATTTTTGTGATTTTTATGTTATCGTTAGGTGCCTTTTTTGAGAAACAAAGGACACGAAAAAAGTTAAACAAATTAATCGACTAGTTGATCGACATAGAAAGGAGTCTAAATTCTTCGACAAACACAAATAGTAGTATTATCCTCGAAATAATAAACAAGAGTGTATGTTTTGTAATGGTATTTTACAATAGAGATGCGAATTTTACTGAAAGGGAAACATATTCCTTGTAAAACGTTAATTTGAAAGTCAAATGACACCTGAGAAAAAAGAAACGAAGAAGTCAGTCAGTGAACGATAAACAGTTATATTTACAGAGTAACGGACATAAAAAAAAAAGAGTTTACAACTCTTCGATTTTGTGGAGTCTTTCCATAGGCCTTGTTCAAAAATCTATGTCCTGATGAGAAATTGAAAACTTGCTGAATCAATTAGTCTTTTAGGTGATATAGAAAGCGCGCAACGCATACAGATCTTTTTTTCTGTCAGTTCTTTTATGATGTGTTGTCAGTTACAAAGTTATGCAGTGGAGTGATATAAGCGCAATTTCTCCTTCTATCTTCAATATATGATGATATTAAGCAGATTTACTTTGAGAAGAACGAGACCGGTTAAACCACAAAATCGCAAACCTAACATTTCTGCGGCTTTTCTTCATCTAAAGATTAAAAAACACTTTTAAATAGGTTCTCTCTACGTTCGCACCATAAACTATGCAAAATATGGCTAGAATATTTATATAGACATTGAAACATCTCTTGTTTAAAGGGAAGTAGCTGTTTTCTTGCCAAAAAGAACGAATAGTGACGGTTTTCGAATTTAAGATAAATTTCAAACAATGAAGAACCTAGTTATTTTATTACGAGCTCTTTTTATCTAGAGGTGGCGAGCCTTCCTTTTTTTTATTGCGAGATAACTACATGTACACAGTCAGTACAGATGTCGATCCTGTTGATGAATATGCTACGTGCTTTGCCACAATATAGTTTCTAATATGTCTAGAATATTTTTCCACTACAAAATCAACTCGATTCCTTTCAGTTTTTAACCGTAGTATGTGTGAGTTATGCTCTAGATGTGCATTTTACGCCCTGTCAAAACCAGTACACAACAAAATGAGTAAAACTTGAATCAATTCATGATAACACTTCATTCAATTCATCGAAATCTCATTTCCCTCTACCAACATCGTTATATTGTCAAGAAAATTAGTGTTGAGAATTTTGGAAAACGATCAACTCGATCAAACGAAAAATTCAAATGACATCAGAGCACAAACAAAAAGCATGCAGCTTGTAAAATTATCAGCTGAGTGATGGATAAAAGGATAACTATTCCCAGCGCGAGGATTTCAATTTATTTCCTCCAATGTGTCATCAATATTCTTGCCGAAGAGGTTGGAGAACACCACAAGGGAAAAGAGAAGCACTTTCTTTGTAGGAAGGAAAATTCCAAAAAAATTGTACATTCTTTCTTCCTTACATTAAAAATGCATGAACATAATATATACTTTGCGCAACGGTCGGGATTTTGTTCAGCTTTTCCAAAGGAATAAAAATCACCTTTATATTTCATGTTTAGAGGATGAAAAGCGCCAAATATAGTATGGAATATTTTTATCGGTCGCCATGAATTAGCAATAAGTTTATCAATGATTCATCTCGTAACTGAATTATAACTAAGCTCAGTGATCACATTGGAATTCCTATTTCTTATTTTATTGGGTTGTTAAGTAGTCTGTAAGCGAGAATTGAGAGACTGATTCATTTCGGGTGCATGTTGATGGACTGCGTAATTTAAACCTGATAATATGAACTTATCGAGATACTTTGAATGGCCTCTTTTCCAAGATATTTTGGCTAAGGAAAGAAAAGAAGAATAATTATCCGCTCTACAAAATTTCGTACGTGTATTTGAGGTCATTTTTTTTTCAAAAAAGACAAGAATAGTGATAGGGAATCAAAGTGGAACTAGCTTTTACTACCTTCTACTATTCCTCACATTCAGGATTAGTAGGGGCTTTGGAATCGGTAGCGAACTCCCAAGATTTTTTAGGATTAAAACTTTTAATATTCTTCACATTACTATTATTACTTTTTTTTCTAATTATCTTCTTATTCAAAGTTCAAGAAGCAAACGTAAACGAAGCGTGTATCCGTTAGTTATTCTTAGATTTTTATTTGACATTTTCATGTTTTTTTCGATTTTTGTGGATTTTATCATTATTTTGTAAATATTTTTAGTAATTACAGTGAATAAAGGATTATTATTACTACCTGTCTATGATCAAAATAAAAGGGAAACAGCGATTTTTATTCGAAAATTGCCGACTCTATGTAGATGAAGTTAATATAAAAATTGCTTTCTTATAAGGTGAAAACATATGGCTTCTGTAGTATCAGACGAAGAAAGGAGACTTCGACTAAACACAAGCTAGCACGAGGTTTATTCATGAT
>NC_089316.1:4401270-4476270 GCF_036669915.1 Pocillopora verrucosa | reverse complement strand
ATAAGGCTTGCTCCATTTTAGTGAGATCATTTCGCCATTCCGCAACGAATTTCTTTACTTATTTTGCTGAAAACAAGGCTTCTTTTTTACTTTCATCTATGGACCCTTTTCCTTTTTATCTTTCTCCATTCACATGCTAGTTTTAAACGCAGACAGAGATTTTCGCCCGCATTTCAATATCTCACAAACATGTTCTTGGTAATTATAATGAAATCAATAATGCTTAGTTTGACATGAAAAAAGAACTAAAACATAACAAAATAAAAAGTTGGCACTCGAAGGTCTACCGTATCCTTTAACCCACAGCCAGACAGGCGGAGACAGTGAAACGGGAGGAATACAAATAGAATCCGTATGTTACTTTGGCCTGAACACTGAATTGTGTCAGAATTTGAATATTTTTTGATATGCATGCATCATAATAATCTAACAATTACTTTCCTTTTTTTCTTTGAAATCTAATATAGTCAATCCTACGTTAGATCAAGCTCCAAAGACGCAGTATGTATTTTTGAACAGAACCTCTAACCTGTGGTGCCCAGTGAAAGGTGCGCCGGCTCCGTACATTGTGTGGAGAAAAGATGGTGTCGCTGCTCAAAATAGTACCAGCATAACATTTCGGCTTAAAGTAACTTCAGAAAACAACGTGAATTACAGTTGCGAGGTAAGAAAAGATGGAGAGGTATTAAAAAGAGACATCAGCCTCAGAATTGAAGGTGAGGTATTATTGTTTTATTGAAGTATATCAGTACTTTGCATAATTGGATTATCTAAACCTGTACCTTTTCATTTGCTCAAAATTCTATACACCCCAAAAAACGTTTAAGCTACTTTGGTGGTTGGATCTTATTTAACCTTTCAAAGTAATCTTTCTATATCCCTTTAATGTAACTTGTATGTTGTTTTTAGGTTTGAATGTTAATTATTGGTATGACAGTTATCTGGTGAAGGGGAAGGCGGATATGATGAGAACCAAAGGAAATTCACATTTGTACGCTTAGACTTGTTTCTATTCCAAGTGAAGTTACTATGCCACAGAATTTTCGATTTTGGCGCCCGCATACAGTGTACCTGAAGTTCGTGTTTTCAATCTAGTTTTCATCTTTGATTCATGATCAGTTAATTTACATCGTAACTCTGAAGTGTTCATGTAATCTTGGTAATTGTGATTTTACAGTAATGTTCTATCAAAATGAAATATTCTTCGTTGCCAAAACAACTGACTTAACTCTTTGAAATTTGAAGCCTTTGTTGACGAATTTTAACGGCCAATCATTTCTTGCCTCATTTTAGAGTGCCCAGGCCCTTGCGAATGTGGCGTCTTCCACCAAACTATCGTTAGTGTGAATTGTGGTGGAAAAAGCTTTAATTCAATTGCATGGAAATTTCCGCCTGCTGTGTCAAAATTGTGAGTGTAATTAAACAGTTATAAACACCAAGAAAAGATTGGCTCAAAGGACTGCTTCTCCACTAAAAGCCCTATTCTTAGAGGAATTCCTCTCATGCTATCGTAGACCTTATTCTCAAAGGAATTACTTTCATGTTATGGCAAGACTCAAATCGATTAGGATAACCACAGGACAATGTAAAATGTACCATAACGGGTAGTCGAGTCGTGGGAATTCTTAACTTGCACAATGTTCTACGCTGGATTGGCTATATCCTCTTAGGATCTACAAGGAAAGGTTTGATCCTAAAATAATTTAAGAGAGATAAGTTCAAGAATAAGGCTTACATGTGGGATTCAGTCACTTTACTTGATCCTCTCTTAAAACTAGTAACGCGTATGTCCTGAAGAGTGCGAATTTAACACTCAGTGTGTAGTTTAATAACAAAGTGGGAAATGAAGGATTTGCTTTATCGGGTTGATCAAAGAGTGTAATTAGCTGTCAAGCCACGCTAACGAAGAATCTAAACTCATTTTAAGTCTTAACTATCAATTTCAACAAAGGTTGCAGCACACAGAGCTGAAAACGTTCCATAATACGTCACTGAAATAAAAGTGAAAACAATAAACTTATCAGTTCAGTTTGGTTTATCTGTTGAAGTTGTGGCAACATTTAGTTTGCGCTACTTATTCACTTTCACTGGTGTAATAGTTGATCAGAAATCAATGTAACTATCTTGATGCCTGGGCTACAAAACATTTATATCAAGGCTAAAGATAAGGAATAAATTATTCGATCAATGAAATTTGAACCATAAAACAGTTGCCTAATACCAAAGGAAGTAAAAGAACGCCAATAATAAGAAGCACCGCATGAGCCAATTGCTAGCGCTGCTCTTAACACTGCAAAGTTCAGTGGCCAACTGGTGAGAGTGTTTGACTCCAGATTGACAGGTTCGGATTTAAGCCCTGGCCAGATCAATGTATTGTGTTTTGGGAAAAGACATTCTCTCTAGTCAGAGTTCAAAATAGATACAGTGAAACTAAGAATAATATCCCTTCTCTTCAGAAAGTGGCAAAATATCAGGCGGTGATGGATCATTAGGCTGACGAGAGTAACCTATGATTCAAGATACGATATTAGTCATTTATTAGTTGTTTTCTTTATAAATTTCCCTATAGTTTTGACAATGAAGAGATTAGACGTTCAGGTGTCATTCTTATCGTAACGGTTGTACTCAGCATGTACTTTACATGTTCTAACGTTATCTTGATAGGCACTTAAGCAACAACAAGCTGAGGGACTTGCCCCAAGGAATCTTCAGTAATTATACCCAGCTGGAGTGGCTGTAAGCCAAGACTATTTGTTATTTGTGTCAGACACGTTTGTAATGATTCTTGAAAGGAATTTGAGTAACAGTGAACTAAGGGACTCCTCACCGAGTAATCTGCGGTTGTAATGTTGAGTCTTTCTAGCTCCCAAAAATCATGACTAGCTTCGCCCAACCTTTACATGAACACCTGAAGTGTACCTGAACTCATTACTTCAGTTACTGTGTCAGTGACACGGACTGACGTGTGATCTTGTGGCCTGATCTTCCGGATGGGGGTAGTCTTGCGAAGGATTGTTGTCGACTGACAATATTTCTTTACTCGACCCTTAGGATAACCTCCGCTGGACTTATCGAAACGTTGGAATTGGTTCCGAACACAATCCTTCGAAGCACCACTTTCACCCGGACAATAATAATTACCCGATAAATTCTTCTTAATTTGGGGAGCCTCCCCGCTAGAGATAGCGAAATCCCCCCCCCCCCAGCCCTGCTTTTTTAGTGTTAATGGGTATTTAACCAATGCCCCTCCCCCTCCTTCAGGCTCTGGGTTTACATAGAGCTCCAAAATCTAAGAATTAAGGCACATTCTCCAAAAATAAAGAAAAAATACCTAACGTGAAAATGGAACGAGCTCACTTACAGTTCTGGTTAAGCACAAAATAGGCTATATTCAGCCCCCCTATCAAAGCTCACACGAATGTACAGCATTACCGGATGCACCCTTTGATTTAATGTAATTATCGAATACATGGTAATGAACACCACCCTCTATCAATTCTTGGCAGGAATATTAGCAACAACCAGTTGAAGGAATTACCATCAGGCATATTCAGTAACAATACCAAGCTGTCCTTCCTGTAAGTTAGGACCCTTTCTCCTTTTTGTAAAGAATGCGTAAGATCCATCTCGCACAGGGCAAGATAGATATCATATCAAAGCATGCAAGGAAATACAGCATTACCGGATACACCCTTCAATTCAACGTAATTGTTGAATACATCGTGAAACACCACCCTCTATCTATTCTTGGCAGGAATATAAGCAACAATCAGTTGAAGGAATTACCATCAGGCATATTTAGTAACAATACCAAGCTGTACTACCTGTAAGTTCGGACTCTTTCTTCAGTTTGTAAAGAATGCCTTCAGAGGAGAAAGTTTCTTCTTGTTGCGCTTGATTTTAAATCTGTTATAAAGTATACGTTTGTTAGGTAAAGAAAAATAAACAATAGACCATCAATGAAGCAACACAAAATAAGACAACTGGTGAGGTCGAATTTAACTTATGCAAGTCACAAATTTATTCTAACATTCAAGTTGAACCTTCTTGCGAAGAGATGTTATCTCACTTTTCCAGCTTTACAATGTGTAAAGCACTCAGTTGTTCTCAGTACTTAAAAATTTAAAAAAAACCAACAAGTTTCAATTAGTTTTGAGCCATATTATTATTCGTAATGCTACCTTAGGTTTCTTTATGTAAAAAAAACGGAAAAGAAGACATCGGTTCTTGTAGAATATGACTTTGTTAGGATATTAGAACATTAAAAAATAAGAAATTTCTGGCATACACAGTTCCTGCACTTAACTTTCATAAGTGGAGGCACATAGTTTGTCTTCTGACTTTTTATAGACCTGTTTCATACGTCCCCAATATTAAACTAAAATATATGTAAAGTAAAAAGTAAGGACTATTCTTCTTAGTTTTAATCCTGTTGACATTTTAAAAGGAAGACAATAGAACGTAAACAGATAATTTCAGGGCCAATTAGTGGCATTCAAGGCTTTATAATAATTAGACTGTGTCGCTAAAGTCACAAATTTGTATTATTGCTTGATACATTAGTCTTGATAGACCCATCAGCCCCCGTTATAAAAAGCTGAGCTCGGAATCCATCTTACATGCAGGGAGGATGTAGTTTTTAATTACTTGGTGATTATTCACCCCAGTAAAATCAAATTAATCTTTAATAATTTATACAGTCATCCATTCAAGCACTTCTCAGCCTTATTTTCTTTGGAGCGTTGAGTTGGGAAAAGGGGGAAGTGGGGGAATAGCCCTTAGAGGCCTATTTTTACTACCCAAAGGGAAGTGCGTCTCGTTGTGTCGTTCAATCGTCCTTGATTCCGATGGATGAAAAGAAAACTCAGGCACTATATCATTTATTGGAGTCTCTCATTAAGGCTCTCTAAGAGTCTTATTCATTGTGCATTAATTTTGGTCCGGAGGATGTGACCATCACTTCTGAATGCGGGTTGCATGTTTCAATTCTGCGATAAAAAGACAATCTGTATAAAACAAGGTAAACTTTATTAATGCTGGAATACAAATTATGCGACGCTGTCGAGAGATGTGCCCATTAGTCGCATCTTCTTCATTTTCAATACATCTGCTTGTAATCAAGTGTAGATACCCGTCGCAAGTTTCAATTTTTCGTTTAAAGAAAATCCGAATAGGATTTTTAAGATATACTATAACCGAAAAACATCCAATATAGAATATGAACCTCGACTTGCATAAAATTATGCATGTTTTGTTGTTTCCCCTCCCAAATTGTAGGAGGGTCTTGCAATGGTAGGATTGTGGTGCAAGATATCGTGACATTGTAGAACCATGTGTTTTTGGGCTAGTAGGCCATCAAACCTGTCAAACATGGAATCTACCCTCGATTTACACTCGAAGCTGGACATCTATCGAGTAGTGTCTCCCATCACATACATCGCGTCATAAGCCCTCGATATACATACACTCCGGTTTAACCTCTATCTCCAAGGAAGAGAAAGTTAAGATCGATACAGTCTTAGAAATGTGGAATAATTACTGCTTGGCAAGACGAACACAATTTTCGAGCTCTAAACAAATTTCAGTCTTAGTAGAGCGAGACCGACATGAAAGAATGTGAGTGGATCTGGACTCATGACCAAAGAGATGCTTTTGAAGAGATCAAAGACGCTTTTAAAAAAAGCACCAGAACTCAAGTACTTCAGAAAGGGTGACCCAACAGAGGGCCAAGGAGATGCATCCAAGAATAGACTTGACTTTCTACTAATACAGCAAGGTGAACCAGTGACACTTCCGTTGGCAGAGAGGAAGTACTCTAAGATCGAGAAGTAATTTTTGTTCCCGGTCTTTGGCACGGAGCACAACCACCAATATATGTTTGTTAACAAAGTCATCCTGCGGACTGATCAAAAAGCCCTGGTCTTTATTATCCAGAAGCCCTTAGCATCAGCACCCAAGAAGCTAAAGTGCCTTGTTACCATTTCAGCAGTATGACTACGAAATAAGCTACAAGCGTAACAGAGGTGTGCTGCCGGCCGGCTATCTATCGAGAGCTTTCATGAAGGGCTGTGAGCTTACCCTCGCAGAACAAGTGGTCGATCGCATTCATAACGACCACTTCTTTTCCGTTCCAGATCACCAACTCAATGAAACCCAGAGAGAGAGATTTGTGTCCCAACTCTACAGAGGCTAAAATGCACAATCTTGAATGGCTTCCCTGATACAGAAGATGATCTCCCAGCAGTCATCCATCCGAGCCGCTCCAGACGAGCCTCAAGCACCTCCGTCAGCAGACGCTACAATATGACCCAACAACTAGACAAAGCCACAGTGGCAAAACCAAGAACTGGCCAGTCACTTTCTGTAACACCCAACAAGCCCCGAGTAGTGGAGACCAGACCATTAGATCTGGACAGTTGTCAAAGCCATCAAGTTACTTGCAGGACCATGCATAAGTAAAATTGAATGGCTGTCTGTAGCCCACCGTCCTCATCCATCTACCGCTTGAGAGTTCATAGCTACAGAGTACATATCACTGACTATAAGGCATGCAAATTTTGCTTCATGAAGCCTAATCAGGAGACTAACATACCGGTTTCTTTTATTCAATTCTTTTGAAGTCCGAAGCAAATTATTTTAAACGTGATTTTTATCTTAAATAATGACTATACCTGGCATTATAAACCTGAACATAGCATTCTAGTTCGCACCTGCTCAATTTAACACGCTGTTTATAATTTTTGATAAAACTATTGAGACATTTTGTGTCATTATTTTAAGTTTCCCACTCTTGTCCTTTATCGGTAACCATTTACAGAACTTCAAGAGGTCAACGTTGACAAGGCCACTCGAAATCAATGGGAAAACTACTTTAAAGGAATGCTAACTCAGCTTTTACATGCGCGTTGTTATTGCTCAAAGGAACGATTACAAAATCATAAAAACAGAGGTAAACATTGTAAGTACGTTCGTGACTAAAACGTAGAGACAATTATTAACTTATCACTGGCGGTGAAGAGATCCTGCCATCGATCAGAAAGTACCACACAGGGAGATCCGATCGCTATGGCTTTTTGTGCTTTAAGCATCTAACCTCTGATCACGAGTCTACAGGTGACGTCCACAGCAAAGCAGTGCTCATTCGCCGATGATGCAGGTGGGACGGGCTCTACTTCAGAGATGAAGAGATAGTGAGACATGTTGAGTACCCTAGGTCCAGATTTTGGCTACTTCTCAAACGGCAAGGAGCGCTGGATTATTGCAGAGCCGAACAAGAAAGACAGTGTGAAAGAAATATTTAAGGAAACAGTCATTAACATAGCAGTGAAAGCGAAGATACATCTGGTCGCGGCGATAAGTTCACGGGAGTATCAGGAGGATAACATCTGTACGAAGGTGTCAGATTGGGTGAGTGAGGTAGTTCAATTGGAAAAGTTCGCTCAGACAAGAAGCACAGGCATGCTATGCTGCTTTCACCTTCGGCTTAAAACATCCGTCGACTTACCTCCTAAGAACCAGGATCTACCGGAGCGACTGGTGAATCCAGTATCTCTACTAGTTATCATTGCAATAACAGAAAGCAATTTTAATCAGTCAGATTAAACGGGAGTTCCGTAATGCTGTCAAACTACAATATGACTGGCCAGTCGATGGTATTCCCTCCACATGTCCAAGTGTGCATGCGGGGAAGTCTTTATGTTAGACCACGCCATGATTTCGTACAACTACATAATGAGCTGAGACCTGGACCCTGAACTCTTAAGTGCGGTATGCAACGATGTTGAAGGCGAATCCGTCCCTCAAGCCATCATCACAGAACAACTCAACAGAGGAGCTAACAAAACACAAGGCTGGTAATTCTTGCACATGGATTCTGCGAACACCAACGATCGGCATTCTTTGATGTCAGGCTTTTCCAACCAAATACCATGTCCTGTAAGAGCCTAGAGCCAAAAAAATATTTATCGTATGCACGAGAATGAGAAGAAGCGACAGTTCTCAATGACAGTTCTCGACATTGAACAAAGAACATTTACACCCCTAATATTAACCACAACCGGCGGAATGGGCTAAGAATGCTTGACTTCATATAACACAGTCGTCTCGCGAAAATGAAAGTTTTAACGGAGACCAATATGCAAAGTAGGGAAAAAACATCTTTTTTTCTAACAAAATGCGCCTTCATCTGCTCGAGGGGTTCAAGACTAACGCGAAGAGCGCCCTGCGATGCAAAAAATGCTGATTTTGACGTTCAGACAACGGAGAGAAGGAATTCGACTCTGAAATTTTAGATTTCATCAACTTTTGATCGATTTTTTAGGTGTAGTTATTTTAAAAATGGATTCAATTTCTAGCCACATATTGTTTTATTTTATTAATTTTTTTTCATAAAGTTTAGTATTAAATCACACTACATACCTGCCGGCTATCTATAGCTTGGAAATACCTTTTTTTCGCTGCTGTAAAAGACAATACTCCTACAAAACGTCCGAAAGGTCGTTGCCCTGTTCCTTGGCTGTCAAGTGCAATTCTCGACCTGATCAAGAAAAAGGAGTCTGTACGTAGGAAGCTCAAGTCGCATCCATCCGTCAAGCTGAGAGAGAAATTTCGTAGCTTATGGGCTAAGATCAAGCGTTTGCTCAAGAAAAGTACAGAAAAATTCTTTGAGACTGTGAACATTGACTTCAAAACTAATCCTGGACGCCTATGGTCAGTTCTTAAGATAAACTCCAAGACACGTAGCATGCCAGAGCTGGTCTCCATGGAAACAGGCCATCAAACCTCGACAAATATGACGTCGCAAGCAGGTAGCAGCAGCAGCGTCTCATTTCCTAGCTACAAACACCGCAGCAAATCTTCACTTCTTTGTGCGAGTTCTTCCGAGGCTAAATCTTTGCGGAGATTTAGAAAACAATTGCAAAAATTGACGTCAAACATGGAATTTACCCTCCATTTACACTCGAAGCTGGAAGACTATCTAGCAGCGACGTTTATCACATGTATCGGGTCAGAAGCCCTCGATTTCCTGGTTTACGCGATAAAGCAGGATATCAAGGGCTTCTGCTTTGCCTCTAAAGAAGAGAAAGGTAGGGTCGAAATCAATCTTAGTTTCTTAGTAGATGTGTTCCTAGGCCTCATTCAGAACATAAAAGGGACATGTTCCTTTGGATTTTGCCCATAACGATAAAATGTAACCAAAAACAAAATTACAAAGGAACCCACAAATCAGTCCCGCTTGAGCCAAGGGTCAAGAGTCAAACAACATCAAGAGGTTGACAAGGCCACTCGAAATCAAAGGAAAAATTACTTGAAAGGGATACTAACTCGGCTTTTGTATGCGTATGGTGATGCTCAGAGGACCGATCACAAAAACCGAAAGAAAAAAAACAACAACAACACAAAAGTAGACGTTATAGGTACGTTCGTGGCTAAGACGTGGAGACAATTATTAACTTATCACTGGCGGTAAAAAGATCCTGTCACTGAGCAGAAGGGATCACACATAGAGCTCAGGTCGCTATGGCATTTTTTGTTCTTAGCGTCCAGCCTATGATCACGTGTCTACAGGTAGCGTCCACAGAAAAGTAGTGCCGGTTCCCCAATGATGCTGGTGGGACAGGTTATACTACAGAAATGAGATAGTAAGGCATGCAGAGTACCCTGGGTCCAGATTTTGGCTTCCTCCCAAACAAAACGAAGTGATGGATTATCGCAAAAGCGGACAAGACAGAAAGTGGGAAGAAAGTATTTAAAGAAACACAGCGATAGGCTTACGAGAGTATCAAGAGGAATTCGTCAATGATAAGGTGCCTGATTGGGTCAGTGAGGTAGGCTAATTGGCAAAGTTCGCTAAGACACAGCCACAGGAATGCCATGCCGTTACCACGTTCGGCTTAAACATCGGTGTACTTACTTTCTGGCAACACTGCTCAAGTACCAGGATCTACTAGAGCCGCTGGAGAATATAATATCTCTAGGACTTATTACTTGGATAACGAAACGTAATTAGTTAGATACGGACATCCAGAGCTCCTATTTGCCTGGGAGGCGCCTGTACCTTGCAAATCCAAAGCGGGAACAGTCAAAGTGACAACGCACCTCGTTAAGCATCTCAAACATCTTTAACACAACAGCTACCAGACGAGTCTCTTAGTAGTCGGCACACAACGTAATCAGTTGCAAAAGACCAGGAAAACTCAAAGACACCAAGGTAAGGGCACCACCAAAGATTAAGCTGGTGCTTGAACCGGCAGCTGAAAAAGGGTCATCGGTGTGGTTGACACTACTTCCTCTCCGTGAAATGGGCTCCAATTTGATTGAACAGGAGTTCTGTAACGCTGTCAAACTACAATATGGCTGGCCAGTCGACGATATTCCCTCCATGTATCCACGAGTGTATGCGGAGAAGTCTGTACGTTAGACAACGCCAAGATTTGTAAACGGGGCAGATTTATCATACAACGACATAATGAGCTAAGAGTTCTCGACATTGAACACGGAACCTTAACATTCCTAATATTTACCGGCAGAATGAGCGACTTCGATAAGATTAAAGTATGATTGTAATCGAAAGTAGCATCAAAACTGCTATTATAAATAACATTGTTATCACTACCACTGATTTCATAGCTGTGGTTGTATCATTTATTTGACACTTTGATTTTATATTTTTTTCTTTTTTTATAAAAATGGGCCTTTGCTAGGTATCCTTAACGCTCAGAATATTCACCAGCTTACAGTCATTGAAATGCGACCAATGTTCGATTTGATGGGACTTCATAAGGCAAGAAAAGACAAAATGCAACGTTAGGGAAAGAAAAAAAAGTTAAAGAACATTCTATGTGTACCGCTATCAAATAATCAACTATAAGAGCTCACAGCTTTACGCTTACGAACTGTCGGTGGATTATGAACCAAGTCTCAATACAACCATTAGGCAAAATACGAAAATGCTTTAGAACAAAGTGGAAGTACTCGGTTTGAGTCCAGAAATGTTCTTTGGATTTTTATAGAGCTGTTTCATGCGTCCCTAAAGATTATTCACCCTTCAAGCAAGATCCTTCGTGAGCCAAAGTTCTGTGTTTGCAATAGTGGTACTTATGCTGGAGACAACTTAAACTGCAGTTACGATTGTTCCTTATCGGTCTTAAAAATAAATTGATATTTCTGTGAAACGCTATCAGCTTCAGAGCTCAGAAGCCTATTTTCAAAGATGGTTGCTGTTCTAATGTTGTAAAATTACACACTATTTGTGTCTCTTTTATTCTGCCGTGACCATGGAAAATTAGCCTTTTCCTTAGCAGTTCTACCACAAATTAGTGGCAAATGGTAAAAAGGGAGTCAATTAAGTTTATCGGGGTTCCTCCTAGTAAGGATGTAATTGAAGAAATCATAGATGAATTTGCTATAGGCATCAGCAAACGAAGAGCAAGATTTAGAAATGGATTTGTTCGGTGCTTACCCAAAAAAACTCTAGCTGGTCAAAATATTGATGATAATGATAATGCGTTTAGATTGATAAAGCAGCTGAATACTTCTTGGAAACACTAACTGTAGTCTTTTGCTGAAAGGTACTTGGAAAACAACCAGTTGGAGGACTTGCCAAAAGACATATTCAGTAACAATATCAACCTAATAGAGCTGTAAGTAAAAAAGTAAAGAGTATTTTCAATAGTTTTACTCCAGGCCTACTGAATTTGTAAAGAGAAAACAAGAGGACATAAACAGATAATTTGAGGGACAGTTGAAACATTTAAGGTACAACAATGATTAAACCTTGTAGCCAAGGTTATAAATTATGGTCACATTCTAAGTACGCAGACCATTAATTTATCCTAGCGGCCAAGTTGCAATTTATTGCGTGAAAAATTTATCTCCAGACCGATTTTGGTCAAAAGTACTTACCAGTGAAACCTGTAGTACTAAGCGTAAAGCGCATGAAATGTGCTTGTTTACAACGAATGAGCCTGGAGAGACAACAAGAAAACTCAGGCACGATATCATTTATTCAAGTCTCTCGATAAGACTCTCTAAGAGTCCTATTGACTGTGAATTTAATTTACTCCAGAGGATGTGATTATCGCTTTTGAATGCGGGTTGCAAGGTTGAATTGTACGATAAAAAGAAAATCTATTTTAAACAAGGTATGAGTTATTTGTGTTGAATGCGGGTTGCAAGGTTGAATTGTACGATAAAAAGAAAATCTATTTTAAACAAGGTATGAGTTATTTGTGTTGGAATAATAACTATGCGAAACTGTCGAGTGGTATACCCACTAGTCAAATTCTCTTCATTTACAATATAATTGTTTATAATCAGGAGAGGACATTGGTCGAAAGTTACAATTTCTCAATTAAAGAAAATCTGAAAGAGGTTTTTGATATACTTATCACGAAAAAACATCCAATGCAGAGTAAGAACCTCGAATTGCTTAAAACTATGCATGTTATGTCGTTTTCCCTCCAAAATTGTAAGAGGGTCTTACAATGGTAAGACTGTAGTGCGAGATATCGTGAGCTAGTGACCTTAAGTGTTTTTGAGCTGGTAGGCCATCAAACCGGTTCAAAGTCCTGTTTACCTTGTTTTTTCTAATAACTCGGGCCGCTAACGCTACATGGAAGCAGCTTTTAGCCTGTGTTTCAGTCGAATTTAAGCTGACTTTGGACCTAAACACAGCGACAGAATCAAGACAAATATGACGTGGCTAGCAGATAGCAGCAGCAATGCATTAATTTCAAGCAACAAACATCGGAGCAAATCTTCACTTCTAATGTTCAAGTTCTTACGAGGCTAGAACTTCGTGGAGATCTAGAAAAATATTGAAATAAATAACTTGAAACGCAGAATTTATCCTCCATTTACACTTGAAGCTGAACGGCTATCGAGTAACGTCTTTCATCACATGTATCGGGTCAGAGGCTCTCCATATCCACCCTGGTTTACCCTTTACCCCTAAGGAGGAGAAAGGCAGGATCGATAAAGTCTTAGAGATGTGGATTAATTACTGCTAAGACGAACACGATCAAAAGTGCAGATATTATTAGGGCTAGTGAGGTACTTTTTCAAATTCGTATAAGACCTTTCAAGAATGTAATAGCCACTACGCCGCCTTTTACGCAAGAATGCTTAGTGGATCTAGACTCACGAGCAGAAAGATGCCTTCAAAGAATTCAAAGACCCTGTTTCTAAAGCACCAGGACTCAATTACTTTTCTAAAAGTGACCCAACAGGGAGACAAGAAGATGCGTCCAAGGATGGGTTTGGCTTTTTACTGTTGCAGCATTGTCAACCAGTGACATATATATGTGGGGCGCTCTCGTTGGCAGATAGAAAGTATTCACAAGTAATTTTTGGCGTTGGTCCTTGGCATTAAGCGTATCCACCAATATGGACCGCTTCTTTGCTGCAGAAGATGATCTCCTTGCGGCAATCCATCCCAGGCGCTCCAGACGAGCCTCAAGTACTTCTGCTAGCAGACGCTCATATATTATTTTCACAACTAAGCAAAGTTATAGTGGCAATACCAGCAAGGTCCAGTCTCTGTCTGTAACGCGAGACAAGCCCTAAGTAGTGGACTTCAGACCACTAGATCTGATCAATGACCATAGGGCATGCAAATTATGCTTGATCAGGAGACTAACACACCTCTTCTCTTTTAATCAGCTCTTTTGAACTCTTAAAAAAAACTGGATTGTTTTGCACAAAATTTTGATTTTAGGTCATGACTATAACTGGTAGTATAAACCTGAACATAGCGTTCTTCTTCGCACCTGTTGGACTGAACATGCTTCATATAATTTTAAATGTTTCGGGCACATAAAGACAACACTACATGACCGAACATAATCTTACCCGTAACATTAATTTTTGGGCAGCTTTATAATCTTTTTAAGGCATTAATATGAAACACGAAGAGAAAACATCGCATCTTAAACAAATGAATCTGTTAGCGGGTGTGTTTTAGGGCCTCATGTAGAACATGAAAGATATATGTTCCTTTGTAATGTTTGCGCATAACTGTAGAAAAAGACCTAAAAACAAACTTACAAAGGTACTTACATATCGGTATCGCTTGAGCCAAGGGTCAAGAGTCAAAAAACATCAAGAAGTCCAGGTTGTCAAGGCCACTCGAAATCAAAAGGAAAATTACTTGAAAGGGATGCTGACTCAACTTTTATATGCGCGTGGGGATGCTCAAAGGACCGATGACAAAAACAAAAACAAAACAAAAAACTAGAATTAAACGCTAGAGGTACGTTCGTGGCTAAGACGTGAAGACAATTATTAAATTATTATTGGCAGTAAAAATATCCTGTCATTGAGTAGAAGGGACCACGCAGGGAGATCCCATCGCTGTGGCTCTTTTTGTTCTTACCGTCCACCCTATGATCCCGTGTCTACAGGTGGCGTCCGCGGCAAAGCAGACGTAGTTCCCCAATGATGCTGGTGGGACAGGTTATACTACAGAAATGAGATAGTAGGGCATGCGGAGTACTCTGGGTCCAGATTTTGGCTTCTTCCCAAACAAGAAGAAGTGATGGATTATCGAAAAGCCAAACAAGACGGAAAATGCGAAGGAAGTATTTAAAGAAAAGGACATTAAAACAACAGTATAGAATGGAAGGCACAACGAGGCGCGGCCATAGGCTTACGAAAGTAGTAAGAAGATTTCTTCAGTGAGAAGGTGTCTGATTGGGTCAGTGAAGTAGGGTAATTGGCGGAGTTCCCTCAGACACAGCCACAGGCATGCTATGCCGTTTCCATCTCGGGCGTAAAACATCGGTGGACACACTTTCTGGTAACACTGCCCGAGGCACCAGGATCTACTCTAGAGCCACTGGAGAAAGCAACAACTCTGAGACTTATTCCCGGAATATCGAAACGCAAGTGTAAACAGCTGGCAACGACCATGCTAGCTCTAATGTTCGCTTTAGAGGCGCCTGTGCCTTGCAAATCCAAGCCGGAAGTACGCTTCATCAGTCAAAGTGTCAACGCACCTCGTTAAGTATCTCAAACATTTCAAACACAACAGCTAACAGGCGAGTCTCTTAGTAAGTCCGCACAGAACGTAGTCACTTTCGAAAGACCAGGAGAACCACAAAAGGTCAAGCGAGTGCTTGACCAAATAGCTGAAAAAGGCTGACAATACGTCCTTTCCGAGAATTGGGCGCCAACCTGATTAAACAGGAGTTCCGTGCTGCTGTCAAACTTCAACATCACTGGCCAGTGGATGATATTACAGCTGAACAGAGGAATTAAGAAAGCACAAGGCTGATCATTCATGCACGTGGACTCTGTGAGCACCAATGATCGGCATTCTTTGATGTTAGGGTTTGTCACCCAAATGCGGAGTCCTATAAGAGCCTAAAGTCTCAAAAAACCCACGGATAGCACCACTCATCAAGGACAGTTCTCGATACTTAACACGAAACATTAACATCGCTCATATTTACCACCACCGGCAGGAAGAGTGACTTCGATAAAATAAAATATGATAGTACTCGAAAGTAATATCATAATTGTATCTTTGTCGTCATTATCATTGTTATTATTGCTATGATTGCTTTTTTTTTCCACAAAATGGGCCCTTGTTTGGTAACCTTAACACTCAGACTCTACACCGGCTGCCTTCTCACTGAAATGCGATAAATTTCGATTTGATAGGATTTAATAAGGCAAGAAAAGATAAGATGCAACGTCAGGGAATGAAAAAGAGTTAAAGAACATTCTATGAAAAGGGGGGAGGAGGGGGGGGGAGATGGCCACTACTAGAGGCCTATTTTTTTGCCACCCGAAGAGATGGGCGCTTCGTTGTGTCGTTCAATTGTGCTTGGTTTTGAGTTTGTTAGTTACTCCATAGATAAACGATAGACCATCAATGGAGTGACATCACAAAGTCTTTAACCTCCATGTGACATATCAAAACAAAGTCCTGTCATACCTAAAGTAGGCAGGTTACTAATTTATCCGAGCATCCCAGTTAAACCTTGTTGCGTCCAAGAGTTGATTCAATCTGACAAGTTTATGAGGATCTAAGAGTCACAAGTACTCACCAGTGAAAAGTGTAGAACTTAACGTTCAATGTAAGGTGAAGAAAGGTGCTTATTTTCGATAACTGTACGAGGCCTGGTGAGACAAGAAGAAAACTAAGGCATAACATCATTTTTTGGAGTCTCTCAATAACAAATCCATCCTTTGAGAGATAAAAATCACAGGGAGGACACTGTGTATGTAAAGTTAAAAAAAAAAGTTATTCAGACAATTTGTGTCTTGGTATGTTAAACTCCCCCCCCCCCCCGCAATCAACGTCACCTGGCTTGTAATAAGGACTGCTCTAAATGACAGTAATGACAGTGTGTAATCTCAGGTCTCAATATGTAAAACTGGGCAGATGACATCGGTTTTTAGACAATGTGACTTTGTCAGCAGATTATAAATCTAAAAAAATGTCATTTTCGAGCAAACACGGGGCCTGCACCATGTTTACAAGCACAATGTAATCAAAACCCCTCATATTGCTTTTGGTAGGCTGTTGGGCAACAACCAGTTGAAGAAATTACCATCAGGCATTTTCAGCAACAACACCCATCTGAGATCTACATACCATTCTCATTTATATATCTTCATATTTTGCTCGCTTTATAAATTATCAAAGAAAACTTGTGAAGTGTATTCCAAAGTTAATGTGTTCTGACGTTAGTGTTTTCAAAAACAATTTCCTTTCTAATCGTAGTTTATTATATTGTATAATCTCTTGGTCAAAGACTGCACTCCCAAGTGTCGCCTTTTAAAAGTTTTCCCATGATAAGCTTCTTTGGTCAAACAGTGGCGTAGCTTGTCGAAAAGAAAATCCAGTAAACCAGAGAAAGAAATCTATACAGTGAAGGAACATCACACCGCGTCGATCTAGAGTTTGATTAGCGAAATAAGTTTAAACATGGCGTAATCATTTCTGCTGGTACAAGTGAGTACAATGTCTATGTAAAGTTGAAAAAAAGCTATTCAGACAATTTGTGTCTTGGTATCTCAGAATCCCCCTCCCTGCAATCAATGTCGCCTGGATTATAATGAGGACTACTCTAAATGACAGTGTGCAATGTTAGGTCTCCATATATAAAACCGGACAGAAGACATCGGTCATCAGACAATATGACTTTGTTAGCAGATTATAACTCTAAATTATACGTCAGTTTCGAGCATACACGGTGCCCGCACCATGTTGATAAGCACAACGTAATTAAAACCCCTTTATATTTATTTTGGTAGGTTGTTGAACAACAACCAGTTGAAGAAATTACCATCAGGTATTTTCAGTAACAAGACCAAGCTGAGACTGCTGTAAGTTTGGAGTCTGTCTTATTTATGTAAGGAACGCGTTAAATCCATCGCGCATTGATAAAAATAACAACAGATATGAGCAGCGTTGTCTTAGCTCCAAAAGAAATCAGCTACGAAGCGGGAATGTTTTATTTGTGTAAACATGGAATTATTTTACCCTGCACGTTCAATGGGGTAGTGGTGTAGCTCAAATGCACCATTTGATTAAACCCTCCTGCATCTGTGCTACATCCCTCTCCTTACTTCTGCTGAACTCTACATACCATTCCCATTTATATATCTTCATATTTTGCTCAAACTATAAATTATCGAAGAAAACTTGTGAAGTGTATTCCGTCGTTAGTGTGTTCTGAAGTTAGTGTTTTAAAAAATAATTTCCTTTCTAATCGTAGTTTATTATATTGTATAATCTCTTGGTCAAAGACTACACTCCATAGTTTCGCCTTTTAAAAGTTTTCCCATGATAAGCTTCTTCGGTCAAACAGTGGCATAGCTCGCCGAAAAGAAAATCTAGTAAACCAGAGAAAGAAATCTATACAGTGAAGGAACATCATACAGTGTCGATCTCCAGGCAACAAATCGAAACAGAATCAGGTCAATAATCACTAGGACACTCTTTAATTTACCTATTGCTTTATCTTTGTGATATGAAAGTCCAAAATACCGGTAGTGATATTCATAGTGTTTCATTTTCACAGGGAGGGGCATCCAAATGTTATCAAGTAGTTAGTTTGTTTATTACGATTTAGACATTCGTTCATATTCGACATGTATTTACTATAGGAATTCGGAGTCCGAAGGTTTAAGCCATGGCGACGAGTTTCCAAGTTGATCATGTGTTGTTTAACTTCCATAGGTGGAAGGGCATAGTATGTCTAGTAACTTGTCATAGAGCTTTTTCATACGTACTAAATAACTAACTAAAATATCTGTAAGTCAAAGAGTAGAGACTCTTCTTTGTAGTTTTCATCCTACTGACTTTTAAAAAGCAAGACAAGAGGACATAATCAGATAATTTTAGGGACAGATAGCGACATTTATGACATCAAAATAATAAGGCTTTGCCACCAAAGTCACAGATTTGTATCATTGTTTGATACATCAGTCTTAATACACCCGCCAGGCCTTAATATAAAAGGTAAGCTTGGAACTTATCTTATATGCAGGAATTTTGTAGTTTTGATTACTTGGTGATTATTTACCCAAATGAAATCTGATCAATCATTAATGATTAATTTATAGTAATCCATTGAGCACTTTTCGGCCTTGAAGCATGGATGGGCCACTACAGGCCTATTTTTGCTTTCCAAAGGAAAGGGCGTCTCGTTGTCTCGTTCATTCGTGCTCGATTTTACATACTCCGACAAGGATGAGTTCGTTAGTTACGCCGGACGATAAACAAAAGACGATCAATGCAGCGAGATTACAAAGTCTCAAGCCACTATGTGACAAATCAAAGCAACTTCAGGTCAAATTTTAAGTACTTAGCTCGATGTGACCGGTTTTTAAGGACGCAAAGGTCAATAGTGCTAACCGGTGAGCCCTTCGTATGGGAAGCCCATGAAAGGTGCCTATCTTCGATGGATGCATGAGACCTGGAGGGACAACAAGAAAAGTTAGGCGTGACATCATTTGAGGGCATGGGAAGTTCTCAGCAAGACATAAAGCACCTTTTAAACTGTGTTTGAGCCGAATTTAAGCTGACTTTGGACAGAGAAATGGTGACAAATATGACAGTGAAAAATATGACGTTCCAACCAGATAGCAGCAGTAGCGCATCAGTTCTAAGCCTCAAACACCGCGGCAAATCTTTACTTCTACTGTTCCATTTCTAGGCCAGGTCTTCCAGGAGATCACATGTATCGGGACAGAAGCCATCGACATCCACTATGGTTTACCCTTTTCCGCCATGGAAAGTCGTAGAGATGTAGAATAATTACTGCGTAGGCAAGAAGAACACAATTTTCTACCGCAACACAAATTTCAGTCATAATTGAACAGGAGTGTTGTGGAGCAAAATTCATCTAGCTGAAAAAGGAGAGGTTAGAATTGAAATGAAACGAAGTGCCATTCATTGGACATGTGATGAAGAACAATGGATCGGAGGCAACAGTCAAAAGGCTATAGGGCTAGGAGGTATCTTTCTATATTTTTTTAAAACTTTTTAGAAATGAGAGGACCACTGCAAAAAATGTTTTTTATATTTTTATAGAGCTGTTTTATATGTTCCGAAAGATTATTAACCCTTCAAGTAAGATCCTCTGTAAGCAAAAGTTGTGTGTTTGTTATAACGGTACTTATGCTGGAGACAGCTTAAACTGCAGCTACAGTTGTTCTTCATCGATAATAGTGATACAATGATATTCATAGCGGTTCCAATATAATAAAATGACACACTACTTGCGGCTATTTTATTCTGCTGTGACCGTGGGAAATTAGGCTTTTCCTAAGCTGCAACACCTGGCAAGCCCCAAGTAGTGGAAGCCGGAGGCACTAGATCTCGACGGTTGTAAAAGCCATCAAGTTACTTGCAGGACTATGCATAAGTATATTCGAATGGCTGACTGCAGACCACCCAAAATCTAAAAAAAGGGAAACGTTGAACACATAGAGCCTGACTTTACTCGTACGAAAGATTCACAGTAAGTTTCTTTAAATTTAAGCCTCTTCAAAAGTGTTAAAATTGTGTCTTTTTACCATTTTCTGTGAGAAGATGGATGTAATAGTAAGCCTGTGGTGTGAGGTCACGTGGCCTAGTAGACCCTATTGGTTTGAACTGGCAGGCCAGGAAACCTGATCAAAGCCGTGTTTACCATGTCCCCTCTGATATTTTGGACTGCTAACATTGCTGATATATTTCATTATTTTCCCTACGAAATTTTGACACCGAGACGAAGATTCCGTGACGTTACAACAAGGGGCACTAGAAGAGCTCTCACAGCACATACTATCAGCACACAGAGATTCTGCGAGCCTCTTTTGCTGGCTGAGGCGCGAAACGTTTTTATTCGTTAGCTTCCTGAGATGAAAATTAAATTGAAACGACCATCATACTTTAACTAATGACATAATGACCCTGATATTATTTACCGTTCAACAGAATTCAAACTATGTTTAAGTTCTCGCATTTGACGTCTCCTTGAAATATGAGAAAGCCCATGCTATTTTTCCGTCAATGATAGATTTTGTAAGCGGCCCATAATCAATCATAAGATATTTTTTTTTATGAAGTAAGAAAGATCTTATCAACAATCCCTAGCTTTCAAGTGTTTTTAACCCTTTCGCTCGCAAGATCTCATCATTAACTCTCTCTACTGTCTGCCATAAATCCTTAAGATGTTAGTGCGGAGAATTTGGCATTGGATCGACCAATAATCTACTAAATCATCTTTTTCTCTATTCTCATCACATGTGTACTTGATATTGTAAGGATATATTGAAGAGAAATTCTGTCTTGGTCATTCATGGGAGTTAAAGAATTAAAGCGTCTTTTTTTTCGAGGGCTTAAGGCTTAGTGGTAATAATGCCTATATAAACTCATCACGACAGTGTTTGCACGTGAAGTCCTGTTTCCTTTGAAGGTTCAGGCCCACTACCAATTGTATTTCTGATCAAGTAAACTTTGGGATACGGGCAGCTTTAAACCTACGAAGCAACCACACTTAATGAAAAATAAGATGCCATACGTCCTTCTACTGAGCTTTTTTTTCCGAGAAGTTTCTTCAATATGTGAGGGCTTCTTGGCTATTAACAGGATTAGAAAGGTGTAAAAAAATTGATAGCGAGAGAATTTTTTGTGGAGATCTTGTGGTTAAACAACCTAGGGTATTTTCATTTCAAATATTTTGAAAAATAATATAGAACCAGCTATATTCAACATGGTTTCTTCACCGTGGACCACTATCTTTGACGTTATTCGTTACCAAGAGGAAATAATGTGCCTAGTCCTCACCTATCCATCACTCGAGAGTTCAAAACCACAGAGTATATATCACTGACCATAAAGCATGTAAATTATGCTTCATAAAACCTAAAAGGAAGAATAACATGCTGGTTCCCTTTTAATCACCTCTTTTAAAGTCTCAGACAATTTTTTTGAAACAGGATACATATTTTATAATTATCATGACAATAGCTGGCAATATAAACCTAAACACGAATAAAGGGGGTAAGTTTCTAAAGAAACTGTGGTGCTGCGTGGGTGGGAAAGTATAACAGGGTAATTAGGTGTTAACAACTGAGTTGAACACGTAAATTGGCCACCGTAAAGAGTGTAAAGGCTTTACCCTCTACGGGGGCCGGCTTATGTTTTGAAGTCAGTTGATGACACCAAATTACCTGTTAAACCAAAGCATAGCATTTTCATTTGTGCATGCTCAAATGAACACGCGGTGTACACAAAGCGGATAAATGAGTGTACATGCTTGTAACACACGAGAAATTTTACGCGCGTAAAGGAATAGGAACGACAATATTTACATAGTATAATTATCGAGGCAAAATGGCGGCATTTTTTAAATTCCCATTGTCTGTTTTCATTTCACAAGGATAAACTCAAACCAAAACAGACAAGACTACCGATTTCAGGAAAGTTTCCGTCTACGTCACTAAAACCTTCTAAAACCTTAAAACCTTCTACGTCACAATATAAAAATATGTTGCAGAAGTAGGTGTGGATTTATCAACCGAAGTAGAGCATCCTTAATATGGCTACAAAGTTCGTAGCACCTTTTGCCTTAAGCCGGCGACACACCTTGGGATTTTATGCGCCAATTGCAGCCAATTTGATCGCCACAGATAGCTGCGGACACACTTGGCGATTTTTTTCGCCGATCGCGACAGTGTGGCGCTTCATCCCAGGTTCCATAGGCTGACGTTTGAAAATTGTGCGAACCAATATAAACAAACAGAATGGCGACAGCGAAGCGAAAAAATTGTTGGCTGCTGCCATAATTTTGCACCCAAAGCGCTCCAGGAAGCGTTCTTAAAAGTGGGACAATGGAAAAGTATGGTGAAAGACATGGATTTATTGAAACGCAGAGTCTTTCTTGAGACGATTACCGTAGTCACTCGACGTTACACCAAATAAGCATGGCTTTTTTGACCACAATGTGGTCAAATTTACCTCTTTTTCTTCGGTTCAGAAACAATTTTCGATGCCTTCCGCCATTTTGAAAAATCATGTGATAATATCGCCCAACTTGATTGGTTAATTTTACTGCCGATTCCCAGAGTAAAAAGGCGAGAAAATCGCGGGAACGGGCAGACTTAGCGAATGCCGGCGAATTAAATCGCCGATATCTGGCATGTCAGATATCGGCGATTTTATACCCCGATCGCGGGGATTGGCGAATATCGCAATCGCCGCACCGAGCACAATTGGCGATTTTCGCCTATCACCGTGATCGGTGCATAAAATCGCCAGGTGTGTCACCGGCTTTAGCGCTTCTTTACGTCATCGCCTGTTCGGTGGCCAAATCCCTGGCGAAAAAGTTTGTTCTTTTGGTGCAAAACCAGCGTCAGCTTTGTTTGCAAAGGAATAAAATGGTAGCCCTAAACGCTCAAAAGGCACAAGTAATGAAGCATGTGCAGTCATTTTGTCGCTGTGTCTTACGGGCATTATTTCAAATAAAACTGTTGAGACATTTTGTGTTATTATTTTAAATTGTTCCACTCTTTAAAAAGTAACATTAGCACAATAAGTTTGTTAGCGGGTATTTTCCAGGACCTCAGGTAGAACATGAAAAAATGTATGTTCTCATGTATTTTTTGCCCATAACTATCAAACGTTACCTCAACAAAATAACGAAGGTGGGCCAAGGGTTAAGAGTCAAAAAACGTCACTCAAAAAAGGCCACTCGAAATCAAAAAGGAAACTTCTCTAAAAGGATGCTAACTCGGCTTTTATATACGCATGGTGATGCTCAAAGGACCCATTACAAAATCAATAAAAACATAAGTAAACATTATAAGTACGTTCGAGACTAATACGTAGTGACAATTACTAACTTATCGCTGGCGGTTAAGAGATCCCGCCACTGAGAAGAAGGGACCACAAAGGGAGATCCGATCGCTACGGCCCTTTGTGCTCTTAGCATCCAGCCTCTATCCAGGAGTCTACAGGTGAGGTCCACAGCAAAGCAGTGCTGGTTCGCCAATGATGCGGGTGGGGCAGGCTCCACTACAGAAATCAAGAGATGGTGGAACATGTTGAGTACCCTGGGTCCAGATTTTGGCTACTTCTTAAACGCCAAGAAGTGCTGGGACAAGAAAGAATTGTGAAAGAAATATTTAAGGACACAGACATAAATATGACAATGGAAGGGAAGAACCATTAAAGAGCGGCGATCGGCTCACGAGAGGAATTCGTCAATGAGAAGGTGTCTGATTTGGTCAGTGAAATAGTTCAATTCGTAGAGTTTCCTCAGATATAACCAAAGGCATGCCACGCCTTTCACCTTCGGCTTGAACATCGCTGGACTTACTTTCTAAGAACACTGCCCGACATCCAGGATCTATTAGAGCCACTGGAGAATGCAATGTTTCTGGTGCTTATTTACACTTTTGCTTCCCAGTGCCATTATATGGTGAAATGACTTAATTTTGGGGTACAAAACGAGTGTATCTTCAAACCTCATGAAGCCTCTTATGTGATGCTGTTCAAATATTTTTGCGACACGTAGGATTATATCAAAACAGATATGACCGGACAGTACCTAAGAAAGTTTTATCAACACCTAAAACAAAACAATTTTTACTGAAACAGATATTTCGATACAAATAACCGTGCTGCGATCTGTCGGCGTTCGGTCGATAAATAGGTGACGTGACAAACATTTGGCTTTGGGTGACTGACAAAGATTTCTCCATCTCTCTTTTCTACAACAGTCCGCCGCGACCGACAACAGTCCTTCGTCACTCGTAACATACATTATTCAATCTTTCTCTGAGGCATACTTTTTGCGCTTTTCCATTAATATGCTTAAAATTTTGGTTTCTAACCTTGAACACCACTCTCTTCACGGGCTTCCTCACGTGGCATCACGTGGATAAAGATTGTAAACTGTAATTATCTAAGAAAAGTTTGTAAGAGTCTCAGTGGAAAACAATTTGAAATTTTTAACAATTTGAAATAAGTTTGAACATGGCGTTATCACTTGGGCTGAAGCCACTGTGTATGTAAACTTAAACAAAAACTATCCAGATAATTTGTGTCGCGGTGTATTACCCTCCCCTCCCTGCAATCGATGTCGCCTGGTTCATGATGAAGACTATTCTGAAATACAAGCCTTACGTATTGCATTGCTGGGCAATGAAAGGAGGGAGAAAAGGCATATGTAAGGCATTCAGTTGTTTTTAGTGCTTAGAAAACAAGAAGTCTCAATTAGTTTTGAGCCAGATTTTAATTCGTAACGCTACCCTAGGCCTCCTTATCTATTTCTGAAAAGAAGACATCGGTTTTTGGACATGTGATTTTGTTAGAAGATAAGAAAATTAAGAAAAATACGACATTTTCAACACCCGACACCCTCTTTCTATTACTTTTGGTAGGTTTTTGGACAGCAACCAGTTGAGGAAATTACCATCAGGCATTTTCAGTAGCAACACCGAGCTTAAATATTTGTAAGTTTGGACTCTGTTTTATTTTTGTCTAAGGAACGCGTCAAATCCATTGCGCATTGGTGAAAAAAAAAACCAGCAGATACGAGCAGCGTTATCTTGGCTCCAAATAAATATCAGCTACGAAGTAGGAATGTTTAATTTTCGTGAACATGTAATTTATTTCCTCTGCAAGTAAAATGGGGTATGGGTGTGGGTCAAGTGCATCCTCAGACACCACCCTCCAACCCCCATGTTACATCCCTGTCCTCACTTCTGCTGAACTCTACTTTACGAATCTTTAAATTTTTTAGATCTTTTAATTTTGCTCGTTCTGAAAATTATCAATTATCATGACGTCTATTTTAAAGTTAGTATGTTCTGAAGTCAGTGCTCTGAACGAAAATTCCTTTCTATCTCTGGTTTTTTATTTTTTTTCTTTACACAATCTCCTTGTAAAATACTACACTTCTAAGTTTCGCCTTTTATAAGTTTTCTAATGGTAAGCTTCCTCGGTCAAAAAAGTGGCATAGCTCATTTTAAAGACAACCAAGTAGACCAGAGAAACAAATCTATTCAATGAAGCATCATTACACAGTGTCGATCTCTAAACTCCATGCAACAAATCGAAACAGGGTCAGGGCAATGTTCAGTGGAGCACTCCTTAATTTACCTATTTCTTTATCTTTGTGATATGAGAGTCATAAGTACTTGCTAGTGACACTTATGTTGTTTAACTTGCACAAGAAGAGACGTCAAAATATAAATAGTTTAGAATATTTAAAGTCCAATTTCATTGAAAGGAACGACTTCCTCCGTATAATCTGAGAAATACTGGAATCATAATTGCACTTCTCCACACGGAATTATTGAAGTGAAGCTCTAGTTAAATCTCTGTTTCAGTCGAATTTAAGCTGACTTTAGGCCTAGACACAGCGACAGAATCTAGACAAATGAGAGCAGATAGCACCAGAAATGCATCAGTTCCAAGCCACAATCATCGCAGCAAATCTTCACTCCTAATGTTCAAGTTCTGCATTTTTGGGCAGCTTTATAATCTATTTAAGGCATTAAAATGAAACACGAAGAGAAAACATCGCATCTTGAACAAATCAGTCTGTTAGCGGGTGTGTTTTAGGGCCTCATGTAGAACATGAAGGAGATATGTTCCTTTGTAATGTTTGCCCATAACTGTAGAAAAAGTCCTAAAAACAAACTTACAAAGGTACTTACATATCGGTCTCGCTTGAGCCAAGGGTCAAGAGTCAAAAAACATCAAGAGGTCCTGGTTGTCAAAGCCACTCGAAATCAAAGGGAAAATTACTTGAAAGGGATGCTGAATCAACTTTTATATGCGCGTGGCGATGCTCAAAGGACCGATGACAAAAACAAAAACAAAAAAAAACTGGAATTAAACGTTAGAGGTACGTTCGTGGCTAAGACGTGAAGACAGTTATTAAATTATTATTGGCGGTAAAAAGATCCTGTCATTGAGAAGAAGGGACCACGCAGGGAGATCTGATCGCTGTGGCTCTTTTTGTTCTTACCGTCCAGCCTATGATCACGTGTCTACAGGTGGCGTCTGCGGCAAAGCAGACGTAGTTCCCCAATGATGCTGGTGGGACAGGTTATACTACAGAAATGAATAGAATGGAAGGCACAACGAGGCGCGGCCATAGGCTTACGAAAGTAGCAAGAGGATTTCGTCAGTGAGGTGTCTGATTGGGTCAGTGAAGTAGGGTAATTGGCGGAGTTCGCTCGGACGCAGCCACAGTCACAGTCATACTATGCCGTTTCCATCTCGGGCTTAAAAAAATCGGTGGACACACTTTCTGGTAACACTGCCCGAGGCATTAGGATCTACTAGAGCCACTGGAGAAAACAGAAAAAAAAACAGTCGGAACAGAACGTAGTCACTTTCGAAAGACCAGGAAAACCACAAAAGATCGAGAGAGTGCTTGACCAAGTACCTGGAAAAGGCTGGCAATACTTCCTTTCCGAGAATTGGGCGCCAACCTGATTAAACAGGAGTTCCGTGCTGCTGTCAAACTACAACATCACTGGCCAGTGGATGATATTACAGCTGAAAAGAGGATCTAACAAAGCACAAGGCTGGTTACTCATGCACGTGGACTCTGCGAGCACCAATGATCGGAATTCTTTGATGTCAGGGTTTGCCACCCAAATGCCGAGTCCTATAAGAGCCTAGAGCCACAAAAAACCCACAGATATGCATGAGAATAAGAAGAAGCACCACTACTTAAGGACAGTTCTCGACATTTAACACGAAACAAAATATGATAGTACTCGAAAGTAGTACCATAATTGTATCTTTGTAATCATCATCATTGTTATTATTGCTATGGTTGCTTTTTTCCCCAAAATGGGCCCTTGTTTGGTAACCTTAACACCGGCTGCCTTGTCATTGAAATGCGATAAATTTCGATTTGATAGGATTTAATGAGGCAAGAAAAGATAAAATGCAACGCCAGGGAAAGAAAAAGAGTTAATGAACATTCTATGAAAAGGGGGGAGAAGGGGGAGGGGGGGGAGATGGTCACTACTAGAGGCCTATTTTTTGCCACCCGAAAAGAAGGGTGCTTCGTTGTGTCGTTCAATTGTGCTTTGTTTTTTAATCTGCTGACAAGGATGAGTTTGTTAGTTACGCCGTAGATAAACGATAGACCATCAATGGAGTGACATCAAAAAGTCTCTAACCCTGTGACATATAAAAAAAAAGTCCTGTCATATTTAAAGTACGCAGGTTACTAATTTATCCTAGCATCCCAGTTGCACCTTGTTGCGCCCAAGAGTTGATTCAATCTGACAAGTTCATGAGTCCCAAGTACACACCAGTGAAAGAACTAAATGTTCACTGTAAAGTGGAGAAAGGTGCTTATTTCGATAAGTGCGGGAGGCCTAGAGAGACAAGAAGAAAACTCAGGCATAACATCATTTTTTGGAGTCTTTCAATGACAAATCCATCCTTTGAGAGATAAAAATCACAGGGAGGACATTGTGTATCTAAAGTTAAAAAAAATTATTCGGACAATTTGTGTCTTGGTATGTTAAACTCCCCCTCCCTGCAATCAACGTCGCCTAGCTTGTAAGAATGCTCTAAATGACAGTGTGTAACCTTAGATCTCAATATGTAAAACTGGGCAAAAGACATCGGTTTTTAGACAATGTGACTTTGTCAGCAGATTATAATTCTAAAAAAATGTCATTTTCGAGCATTCACGGGGCCTGCACCATGTTGACTAGCACAATGTAATCAAAACCCCTCCCTATTACTTTTGGTAGGCTTTTGGACAACAACCAGGTTTTTTTTTTTACCAATTTCAATTATTTTACCCTGCACGTACAATGGATCAGTGGTGTAGGTCAAATGCACCCTCTGAGTCCACCCTCCTATCCCCTGTGCTACTCTCTCCCCTCACTTCTGCTGAACACTTCATACCATTCCCATTTATATATCTTCATATTTTGCTGGCTATATAAATTATCAAAGAAAACTTGTGAAGTGCATTCCGAAGTTAATGTGTTCTGAAGCTAGTGTTTTCAAAAAGAATTTCCTTTCTTATCGTAGTTTATTATATTGTATAATCTCTTTGTCAAAGACTGCACTCCCAAGTTTCGCCTTTTAAAAGTTTTCCCATGATAAACTTCTTTGGTCAAACAGTGGCGTAGCTCGTCGAAAAGAAAATCTAATAAACCAGAGAAAGAAATCTATACAATGAAGGAACATCACACCGCGTCAATCTAGAGTTTGATTAGCGAAAAATGGTTTAAACATGGCGTTATCATTTGTGCTGGTACAAGTGAAGACACTGTGTATGTAAAGTTGAAAAAAACTATTCAGGCAATTTGTGTCTTAGTATTTCTTAAACTCCCCCTCCCTGCAATCAATGTCGCCAGGATTATAATGAGGACTGCTCTAAATGACAGTGTGCAACCTTAGGCCTCTATATGTAAAACTGAACAGAAGACATCGGTTATCAGACAATATGACTTTATTAGCAGATTATAACTACATTATACGTCATTTTCGAGCATACACGGTGCCCGCACCATGTTGATAAGCACAATGTAATTAAAACCCCTTTCTGTTACTTTTGGTAGGTTGTTGAACAACAACCAGTTGAAGAAATTACCATCAGGTATTTTCAGTAACAACACCAAGCTGAGAGAGCTGTAAGTTTGGAGTCTGTCTTATTTATGTATAATATATTTCATTATTTTCCCTACGAAATTTTGATACGGAGACGAAGATTCCGTGACGTTACATCAAGGGGCACTAGAAGAGCTCTCACAGCACATACTATCAGCACACAGAGATTCTGCGAGCCTCTCGTGCTGGTTGAGGCGCGAAACGTTTTTATTCGTTAGTTTCCTGAGATGAAAATTAAATTGAAACGACCATCATATTTTAACTAATGACATAATGACCCTGATATTATTTACCGTTCAACAGAATTCAAACTATGTTTAAGTTCTCGCATTCGACGTCTCCTTGAAATATGAGAAAGCCCATAGTATTTTTCCGTCAATGATAGATTATGTAAGCGGCCCATAATCAATCAATCATAATTATGAAGTAAGAAAGATCTTATCAACAATCCCTAGCTTTCAAGTGTTTTTATCCCTTTCTCTCGCAAGATCTCATCATTAACTCTCTCTACTGTCTGCCATAAATCCTTAAGATGTTAGTGCGGAGAATTTGGCATTGGATCGACTAATAATATACTAAATCATCTTTTTCTCTATTCTCATCACGTGTGTACTTGATATTGTAAGGATATTTTGAAGAGAAATTCTGTCTTGGTCATTCATGGGAGTTAAAGGGTTAAAGCGTCTTTTTTTCCGAGGGCTTAGGGCTTAGTCGTAATAATGCCTATATACACTCATCACGACAGTGTTTTCACGCGAAGACTTGCAAGGGTTTTTTCTTTTCCTGTCTCCTTTGAAGGTTCAGGCCCAATACCAATTTTATTTCTGATCAAGTAAACTTTGGGATACGGGAAGCTTTAAACCTACGAAGCGACCACACTTAATGAAAAATAAGATGCCATACGTCCTTCTACTGAGCTTTTTTTTCCGAGAAGTTTCTTCAATATATGAGGGCTTCTTGGCTATTAACAGGATTAGAAAGGTGTAAAAAAATTGATACCGAGAGAATGTTTTGTGGAGATTTTGTGGTTAAACAACCTCGGGTATTTTCATTTCAAATATTTTGAAAAATAATATAGAACCAGCTATATTCAACATGGTTTCTTCACTGTGGACCACTGTCTTTGACGTTATTCGTCACCAAGAGGAAATAATGTGCCTAGTCCTCACCTATCCATCACTCGAGAGTTCAAAACCACAGAGTATATATCACTGACTATAAAGCACGCAAATTATGCTTCATAAAGCCTGAAAGGAAGAATAACATGCCGGTTCCCTTTTAATCACCTCTTTTTAAGTCTCAGACAAATTTTTTTAAACAGGATACATATTTTATAATTATCATGACAATAGCTGGCAATATAAACCTAAACACGAATAGAGGGGGTAAGTTTCTAAAGAAACTGTGGTGCTGCGTTGGTGGGAAAGTATAACAGGGTAATTTGGTGTTAACAACTGAGTTGAACACGTTAATTGGCCACCGTAAAGAATGTAAAGGATTTACCCTCTACGAGGGTAGCTTATGTTTTGAAGTCAGTTGATAACACCAAATTACCTGTTAAACCAAAGCATAGCGTTTTCATTTACGCATGCTCAAATGAACACACGGTGTAGACAAAACGGATAAATGAGTGTACATGCTTGTAACACACGAGAAATTTTACGCGCGTAAAGGAATAGGAACGACAATATTTACATAGCGTAACTATCGAGGCAAAATGGTGGCATTTTTTAAATTCTCATTGTCTGTTTTCATTTCACGAGGATAAACCCAAACCAAAACAGACAAGACTATCGTTTTCAGGAAAGTTTCTGTCTACGTCACTAAAACCTTCTAAAACCTTAAAACCTTCTACGTCACATGTTGCAGAAGCAGGTGTGGATTTATCAACCGAAGTAGAGCATCCTTAATATGGCTACAAAGTTCGTAGCACCTTTTGCCTTAAGCCGGCGACACACCTTGGGATTTTATGCGCCAATTGCAGCCAATTTGATCGCCACAGATAGCTGCGGACACACTTGGCGATCTTTTTTGCCGATCGCGACAATGTGGCACTTCATCCCGGGTTCCATAGGCTGATGTTTAAAAATTGCGCGAATCAATATAAACAAACAGAATGGCGACAGCAAAGCGAAAAAATTGTTGGCTGCTGCCATACTTTTGCACCCAAAGCGCTCCAGGAAGCGTTCTTAAAAGTGGGACAATGGAAAAGTATGGTCAAAGACATGGATTTATTGAAACGCAGTTTTTCTTGAGACGATTACCGTAGTCGCTCGACGTTACACCAAATAGGCATGGCTTTTCTGACCACAGTGTGGTCAAATTTACCTCTTTTTCTTCGGTTCAGAAACAATTTTCGAAGCCTTCCGCCATTTTGAAAAATCATGTGATAATATCGCTCAACTTGACTGGTTAATTTTCCTGCCGACTTCCAGAGGAAAGGCGAGAAAATCGCGGGAACGGGCCGACTTAGCGAATGCCAGCGAATTTAGTGGCCGATATCTGACATGCCAGATATCGGCGATTTTATACCCCGATAGCGGGGATTGGCGAAAATCGAAATCGCCGCATCGGGCACACCTGGTCATCGCCTCCTCGGTGGCCAAATCCCTGGCGAAAAAGTTTGTTGTTTTGGTGGAAAACCAGCGTCAGCTTTGTTTGCAAAGAAATAAGAATGGTAGGCCACTCGAAATCAAAAGGAAAACTTCTCTAAAAGGATGCTAACTCAGCTTTTATATACGCATGGTGATGCTCAAAGGACCCATTACAAAATCAATAAAAACATTAGTAAACATTATAAGTACGTTCGAGACTAATACGTGGTGACAATTGCTAACTTGTTGCTGGCGGTAAAGAGATCCCGCCACTGAGAAGAAGGGACCACAAAGGGAGATCCCATCGCTACGGTCCTTTGTGCTCTTAGTATCCAGCCTCTATGCACGGGTCTACAGGTGAGGTCCACAGCAAAGCAGTGCTGGTTCGCCAATGATGCGGGTGGGGCAGGCTCCACTACAGAAATCAAGAGATGGTGGGACATGTTGAGTACCCTGGGTCCAGATTTTGGCTACTTCTTAAACGCCAAGAAGTGCTGGATTATCGCAAAGCGGGACAAGAAAGAAAGTGTGAAAGAAATATTTAAGGACACAGACATTAATGTGACAATGGAAGGGAAGAACCATAAAAGAGCGGCGATCGGCTCACGAGAGGAATTCATCAATGAGAAGGTGTCTGATTTGGTCAGTGAAATAGTTCAATTCGTAGAGTTTCCTCAGATATAACGAAAGGCATGCCACGCCTTTCACCTTCGGCTTGAAACATCGCTGGACTTACTTTCTAAGAACACTGCCCGACATCCAGGGTCTATTAGAGCCACTGGAGAATGCAATATTTCTAGTGCTTATTCACACTTTTGCTTCCCAGTGCCCTAATATGCTGAAATGACTAAATTTTGGGGTACAAAACGAGCGTATCTTCAAACCTCATGAAGCCTGTTATGTGATGCTGTTCAAATGTTTTTGCGACACGTAGGATTATATCAAAACAGATATGACCAGACAGTACTTAAGAAAGTTTTATCAACACCTAAAACAAAACAATTTTTACTGAAACAGATATTTCGATACAAATAACCGTGCTGCGATCTGTCGGCGTTCGGTCGATAAATAGGTGAGATGACAAACATTTGGCTTTGGGTGACTGACAAAGATTTTTCCATCTCTCTTTTCTACAACAGTCCGCCGCGACCGACAACAGTCCTTCGTCACTTGTAACATACATTATTCAATCTTTCTCTGAGGCATAATTTTCCCGCTTCCATTAATATGCTTAAAATGTTGGTTTCTAACCTGGAACACCACTCTCTTCACGGGCTTCCTCACGTGGCATCACGTGGATAAAGATTATAAACTGTAATTATCAGAGAAAAGTTTGTAAGAGTCTCAGTGGAAAGCAATTTGAAATAAGTTTGAACATGGCGTTCTCACTTGTGCTGAAGACACTGTGTATGTAAACTAAAACAAAACTATCCAGATAATTTGTGTCGCGGTATCTTACCCTCCCCTCCCTGCAATCGATGTCGCCTGGTTCATGATGAAGACTATTCTGAATGACAAGCCTTACGTATTGCATCGCTGGGTAATGAAAGGAGGGAGAAAAGGCATATGTAAGGCTTCAGTTGTTTTTAGTGCTTAAAAAAAAAAGCCAAGAAGTCTCAATTAGTTTTGAGCCAGATTTAATTCGATTTATTTTAATTTAATTCTATTTATGAAAAGACATCGGTTCTTGGACATGTGACTTTGTTACCAAATATTAGATCACCTTCCACGGAATTGAAATCTGTTTAAGTTCTCCCGTTTGAAATCCCTTTGAAGTAAGAGAAAACCCATCCTATTTTTCCGTCAATGATAGATTTTGCGCGCAGCACATAATCAATCATAAGATATTATTTTCCATGAAATAAGAAAGATCTTATAACCAATCCCTAACTTTCCAATGTTTTTAAAACGTTCTTTTTTTCGAAGGCTTGGGGCTAAATAGTAAATATGCCTATAGTGTTCTCTTTTGTTTATGCTCAAATGAACACAGAGTAGACATAGCAGCAAAATGAGCGGACATGCTTGTAACAAGCGAGAAATTTTTAAGGAGCGTAAAGGAATGGGAACGACAATACTTTTATAGTGTAACTATCGAGGTAAAATGGTGGCATTTTAAAATTCCATTGTTTACTTTCATTTCGCGGGGATAAGCCCATAACAAAGGAGATTGGTCCATTATAAGAACTACACTACATGACTGAATAAAATTTTACCCTTTGAATGTATTGTTTTAGGTATTAATATGGAAAACCAAAGAAAAAACATCGAATCTTAAACAAAACGAGTTTATCAGCGGATACGTTTCAGGACCTCGTGTTCTTTTGTAATCTTTGCCCATAACTATGAAACGTAACCTAAACAAAAAACAAAGGTACTCACATATTCGTTCTGAAATCAAAGAGAAAACAACTTTAAAGGGGTGTTAACGCAGCTTTTATATGCGCGTGGTGATGCTCAAAAGATTGATTACAAAACCAATAAAAAGAAAGGTAAAAATTGCAACCACCTTCGTAACCAAGATTTAGAGACAAGTATTAACTTATCACCGGCGGTAAAGAGATTCTGTCACAGAGCAGAAGGGACCACACAGGGCGATTCAATCGCTATGGCTCTTTATGCTCCTAATATCTGGCCTCTGATCACGAGTCTACAGGTGGTGTCCACCGCAAAGCAGTGTTCGTTTGCCGATGATGCGGGTGGGATAGGCTCCTCTACAGATATTAAGAGATGGTGAGACACGTTGAGTACCCTGGGTCCAGATTTTGGCTTCTTCCCAAACGACTAGAAGTGATGAATTGACGCTAAGCCGGGCAAGAAAGAAAGTGTGAAAGAAGTTTTTAAAATAACAGATATTATTGTAACAATGGAAGGAAGGAACCATTTAAGAGCGGTGATAGGCTCACGAGATTATCAAGAGGAATTCGTCAGTGAGAAGGTGTCTGATTTGGTCAATTGGCGGAGTTCCTCAGATACAGTCAAAGGCATGCTACGCCGCTTTTACCTCAGTTCGGCTTAAAACGTCGTTGAACTTACTTTCTAAGAACATTGCTGGAGAATGCAACATCCCCAGTACTTATTCACATTTTTGCTTTCCAGTGCCCTAAAATGGGGACAAATTAATTTTGGAATACAAAACGAGCGTATCTTCAAACCTTATTATGCATGTTTTGTTATGCCGTGCACATGTTTTTTGCTGCGCGTAGGATTGTATCAAAACAGATGTGACCGGACAGTACTGAAGAAAGTTTTTTCAACACCTAAAACAAAACAATTTCCACTAAAACAGATATTCCGGTAAAATCAGCAGTGCTACGATCTGTCGGTGTTCGGTCGACAAATAGGTGAAGTGACAAATATTTGGCTTTGAGTGATTGACAAAGATTTCTCTATCTCTCTTTTCTACAACAGTGCGCTCAGACCGACAACAATCCTTCTTCAATCGTAACACACATTATTCATTTACATGTAGACACTTTCACTTAATCAATGCATTGATTTGTTTTCTTGTATTAGAGGTCTAAACCACAACAATCTAAGGGATTTACCTACAGGAATTTGAAACTTTAAACAAGCTACTTTAAACAGAAATGGACTTTACATCTATACTTTGACTAGCAAAATAAGTTTGAACATGGGGTTATCATTTGTGCTGGTACAAGTGAAGACACTGTGTATGTAAACCTAAATAGAACTATCCAGATATTTTTTGTCTTGGTACCTTACCCTTTCCCTCCCTGCAATCAATGTCGCCTGGCTTATGATGAAGACTATTCTGAATGACAGTGTGTAATGTCAAGCCTTTTGTACTACAACAATGGGTGATGAAAGGAGGGAGAAAATGCATTTGTAGAGAATTCAGTTGTTTTCAGTGCTTGAAAAAAAGAAACTAAGAAGTCTCAATTAGTTTTGAACTAGGTTATAATTCGTAATGCTACCTTAGGTCTCCTTATCTATAACTGAAAAGAAGGCAATGCTTCGTGGACAATATGACTTTGTTAGCAGATCAGAGCATGAAAAAAATACGACATTTTCAAGAATACATAGTTTCTTCCTATTGTGATCAACACCTTTTTCTATTACTTTTGGTAGGACGTTGGACAACAACCAGTTGAAGAATTTACCATCAGGCATTTTCAGTAACAATACCCAGCTGACAAATCTGTAAGTATGAAGTCAGTCTTATTTCTGTGTAAGGAACGTGTCACAAATCCATCGCGCATCGGTAAAAATACAAAGAGATACGAACAGCGATGTCTTGGCTCCAAATGAAATCAGCCACGAAATAGGAATGTCCTATTTTCGTAAACTTAGACTTTATTTCTCCTGAAAGTACAACTGGGTAAGAATGTAGGGCAAATGCACCCATGGACTCCACCCGCCTACCCCTGTGATAGCTTCCTGTCCTCACTTCTGCAGAACACTACATGCCATTCCCATTTATAAAATCTTTAAATTTTTCTCGGAATACAAATTATCTAAGAAAACTTGTGGAGTGTATTCCGAAGTTGGTGTGTTCTGAAGATACTGATATGAACTAGAATTTCCTTTCTATTCGTTTTATTTGTTTATTTATTTATTTTATTAGTTAATCTCCTAGTCAAATCCTACACTCCTAACTATGGCCTTTTACAAGTTTTCTCATGATAAGCTTCCTTGGTCACAAACTGGCATAGTTCATTTTACAGAAAATCCACTAAATCAGATAAAGATATCTATACAATGAAGAAACATTACACAGCGTCGATCTCTAAACTCCATGCAACACATTGAAGTGGGACACTCTTTAATTTGGCTATTGCTGTATCTTTGTGGTATGATAGGCAGAAGTACTCGCTCGTCACACACGATGTTTACCTTTCAAAGGAAGGGAATCAAAAACGTTCTGGAGTATTTAGTTTGTTTCGCACCGTTTAATCATTCGTTCATATTAGGCATGTAGTTACTATAGGAATTCGAAGTCCAAAGTTATCTCGTTTTAAGCCAACGAGATGAGATTCCAAGTTGAACGTGTGTTGTCTAACTTTGGACGGGCACAGTTTGTCCACTAACCTCTTTTAGAGCTGTTCAATACCTTCCCAATATCAAACCAAAATATCTGTAGGTCAAAAAGTAAAGACTATTCTTTATATCTTTAAATCTACTGACCTTTAAAAGGGAATACAAGCGGACATTAACAGATAACTTCACGGACAGTGGGATATAAAACATTGCAATAATTAGACTTTGTCGCCAAAGTCACAGATTTGAATTTTTGTTTTAAATATTGGCCTTAGTAGACCCGTCAGCCCCCAATGTAAAAAGCTGAGCTGGAGAAATATAATTTTTAATTATTTGGTGATTATTTACCCCAAAAATCAGATTAATCATTAATAATTAAGATTTAGTAATCCATTCAAGTATTTATCAGTGTAATTTTTCTTTGAAATATCGAGATAAGAAAGAGAGGAGGAGAGGGGGAAGATAAATGGCCACTAGAGGCCTATTTTTGTTACCCAAAGGGAAGGGCGTCTCGTTGTCTCGTTCAATCGTGCTTGATTTTGAATCTGCTGACAAGGATGAGTTCGTAAGTTACGCCGAAGATAAACAAAAGACCATCGATGAAGCAACATTACAAATTCTCTACCCACTATGTGACAAATCAAGCAAAGTCTGGTCAAATTTTAAGTAAGCAGGTTACTAATTTATCCTAGCATCCGAGTTGCACCTTGTCGCGTCAAAGTTGTCGCAATGTGACTGTATTCTAAGCTCTAAAGGTCAAAAGTACTTACCGGTGAGGCCTGTATTACTTACATGTAGCGTACGTACGTAAGGGAAAAGAAGAGGAGGGACAACAAGACACGATATTATTTATTCGAGTCTCTCAATTAGGCTCTCTAAGAGTCCTATTCACTGTGCATTTGATCCAGAGGATGTGATCATCGCTTTTGAATGCAGGTTGCAAGTCGATAAAACGACAATCTGTTTAAACAAGGTAAACGTTATTTATGCCAGACACAAACTACGTAAATGGCCCCTCGACAGCGACCGTCTACATGTATTTTTATCAGGACATCCGAATATCAGCAGAGATGTTCGCGATGAATTTTTATCAAAGCACTTAGGTGGTACAATTTGGAGGCCGTTTAAGTGCTGATTTCAAGAAATAGCTTATAGATTCCGTACGCAACAAGTCTACCGAACTTCAGGAAGTACAAACGACAGTTGACAACGCTCAGGTGGTATCTAAAACTGTGAATGAGGACTGCGAGAAATCTGTGCGTCGCACCGGAAAATCGACAGGTTCGTCGAAAGCAAAATCATTTTTGGTCCAAAAAGTTCGAGCGGAATCAATCTCATCAAGAATCAACTGATCACGAACCAACCAAGTCATCTAGATGGAGAGTTAATCAGGGTTTCTCGAAACTTGAGATAGATAGAGAGAGAGACAGATAGTTAGATAAGATAGATACATATATAACCCAAGGGACTCTGCTTATCTTATGTCACGAGGAAGTCTATTCCAAAGAGTGGCACCACTATAGCTAAAGCTATTTTAATTTGTAGTAGTTTGTGCGCTACAAAGGAACATTTAGTTTATTCTTAGTCTCTTAGGTTATGCGCAGTTTCTCGCCTTTCAAATTTAAATCATAAATAATCTGGAGCTAAACCATGCCGAGACTTATAGACCATTGTGGCTCTTTGTATTTACTGCCTGCCTCGCCACTTGCCTCAAGCGTCATCGCCGACAGAGTTTTAACTCTCGATAACTCAGTCTAAAAAACCGCCGCAATTTTTTAGTCAATTTTCCTTTTATTACATTTGTGGCACGGAATCCATGTTAATCTGTATCATTACTTACTATATATTTAATCTTTTAGAATAGGCAGAAGTACGGCGTTTTATTTGGTAGACTCAGAGTCAGTATCTATATTTGTAATTATAATCCTGTAATTCCTAAGGGATTAACTGCGGGTAAACGTAAAGTGTAGGTCTTTCACGTAAATTAAGTGTCACATTGGGACATGTAAAGGAGGCGAATTATGTTAAAAGCGTTTAATAGGATAAACATTCATTTCTGCATTCCTCTATTAATTCATTTATTGAGTATGGTTTGAATATGACAAATCCTTTATCCATAGAGATATTTTACTTGACAATCCCAAACTGACGGCATAGAAAAGGTCAATTTTAAAAAAGTTCCTAGTTGCATTTCTAATAATTCTTGTTTTTATTTTTTAGAGACTTGTCTAATAACCCGTTGAAGAATTTGTTATCTGACATTTTCGCCACAAATACTAAATTGGATTTGCTGTAAGTAGATTTTTCCTCTATTAGGGACATCACAAAATATTTGTCTTTATAGTTTAAAACTCACTCACTCACTATTACGTGACGTGTTTGGGTTCCATTTTTAGCTTGAAAAACAAAAATTCTCTCTGTTATTATCATTATACGCTGAGACTAACAGATCATGCGGTGACATTAGGAAGCCTTTGAGAAAAAGTATGCAATAAAGTAATTGAACAAAGATCCTCCTAGTTTAAGTGGAATTTACACAATTTCAGAAATTGAGAAGCCTGAAGAAAAATTCAGGCTTCAACGGGATTCGAACCCATGCCTCCCCGAAATTGGTAGGGTGCTTCTATCAACTGAGCTTAGAGGCTACTCGTTGAGACCAGGCACATTTTAGAGGGCTCTTCTTTTCCATGGAAGAATCTTATCATAATTTGTAAGGAAATAAATTTTGTTGATGAAAATCGAGCAAAGCAATGATCCCTGCAGGCAAGGTGCAATTGCACAATTGCGCCTTCGAAGATTAGTTGATTGTCATCTGCAGGTCAAAATAAAACTTATTTCTTGAGAAAATAAGAACAAAATACACAGTAGTGTTGACAAGATATCGTAAGAACTTTTTGGAAGCTTTTGAGGAGGAAACTTCGATGATTTATTCGAGAATTAGGAAAGATAAGCTTTTATATATTTTTTCGAAGCAACAGATTCCGAAAGGAACGGGGAAACTACGAATTATCGTATTATCGAAGAGCCTCCGAAAAAATAAAGGAAGCCCGCTTCAGTCCATCTATCAAGGGATAAGGTTCGAAAGGTGGCAGCGAGACCGGTGTAGCTAGCGAATTGTGATAGAGGCCTCATGAGTAGCTAGTTCCTCCGTCAAAGGGCACATAAATATATTAGGATACGTATGAAAGAAAAAAAAGACTTGCTCTTATTGACAAGTGAGAATATTAAAACACATGTGCATAGCTGCACCATTTTGATTTTGAAAGAAATTGTCTCACGGTAAAAAAAAATCAATAGTTACCAGTTTGAATTATCTATACAATCCTCAGGCTGCATTTCAAAACTGAGTTTATTCTACTGGTTATCTGGTTTATTACTTTATAAGCATCCAAGCTCTGTATTATTCTGTACTAAATTTTCGTTAAATCTACAGGCTCCTGTCTGAAATAAAATTGCACCACCTACCTCCAGGAATCTTCGACAAGAACACACGGCTAACCCTATTGTAAGGAACCCTTTTTTTCCGTGCAAACAGTGTCTCCTAAATTTTTATCTAATCTTTGTGAAAAGACAATCCAAGATTGAGTCTGAGTCATGCAATGCAAGCATTAATAACATTAAAAAATGTGCAAATCTTGTATTCATAATATGAAGCTATTTAAGAACTAAAGAAATTAACCTACAATTAATACAACTGGTCAACTTTCGCACCAGCGGACTGAAAACTCTGATCTCAGATCAGTTGCACAACAGTTGTAAAGGCCTCCAACTGCTTTTTGTTGTTGTCGTTGTTTTATGAAGTTTATCAGATCATTCGTTTTGCTTCGCAAATTAAAAACTAATATCAAACATAATGAAGATCATACATCAACTGTTGCATTCTGGACCTTTTCCACGACTGACCGTTTGTGAGATTTCAATCTCTGTATAACAGGTGTCACGAAGTGCCTTCATTAAATAAAAACATCATTTCAATTTCCAACATTGAAAAATTTCCATATCTATGTCAAATGTAATTATATGCTAATGTTGTAAGATGAGTATTACATGTGAAGTTAGCACAAACAACTCTTCACTCAATGACATGCACCGATGCCGACTTTTGCTCACATTTCAAAACATCCTTAACTGACTTCGACAACATCCTTAAAAGGTTTCAATAATATTGCCACTTAAACAGATAAACTTCTTGAGGATCTTAAAAATATTGATCAGTTTATATGGTAAATAACGCAGACGCCTGAATGACAACGATATGAAAGCATTGAATGGAGGTGCCTTCAAAAAATTGACAGTGCTGAAGGAACTGTAAGTTAATGTATCAATACTGTTGTGTAAGGAATTCCTTATCCTAAAAACGAAATTATGGATGATAAAATTTATGAATTACCTTGGCTGGATCAGGACATATCGTGATCTGCTGAATCATGTTGTGAAAATAAAACAGAGACAGATAAACAAACAACACTAAAAAAAGTTTTGAAAATAATTATTCAAACTGTGAATTTGCCAAAGGGTCTCAATTCTGACCAAAGTCACACGAGACATTCAAGGCTTTCTCTTCTGACGCAAAGTACTTTGCACGTATTAAAATTTCAGAGCTGAGAAAGACTGTTTTGATTTTATAGCACTGCATCGAGTTTGGGAACAGTCGTCGTTTGGTTTAGTTTTTATTGTTATTGATATGGTAATATGCTGAATCGTATTTCTTCGTACTGCATTGCATCCCATTTCGTTTTATTGTATAGTCAGAGGTAATATGTGGTTATTTTCTTTGTTGTGCATCAAATTATGCAGCTATCGAAGAAAAACTGTTTTCATAACGCAGCAGCATTCCCCTTTCCTACCGCCTTGTCTGTACTTGTTTTTCCATTTCATTTTTTCTTTTCTCTTTTCTTCCCTTCCCCTCAGTGATCATAGGACAAGGCGGTAATAACTGTTTTAATAAAACTGAATCGATTTCTGAATCATCTTTTTTTCGAATTTCAACACAGATGGTTGCAAGACAACAACTTCACTGAATTGCCTCCTGATTTATTCCAAGATCTAAAAACCTTGAGAAGGCTGTAAGTTAATTCAAGTTTTCCCCTTGTTTTAACTCAATAACTGCATATAGTGTTCCAACACTAATTAAAATTTTCTTCTCTTTTGTAAAATTACAGCTCGTGATTGCTTGTATGTTTTTACACAGATCCAGCCAGTATTATAATTTTCTTTCCTTTCACGAATTAAAGCATATAACAATAAAATGATTTAAAATCTTCCCGTCTGCACCAATAACACAGAAATTAAAATTGAATCATCCTATATTATGTTTATGTTGATGATTTGACTGTTTTACGATCATACATACATTAAAGAAATTCATGCATGTTATGAATTTCAGAGTTGTTTTCATGGGACATCTTTCTCTGTTTTGAACCATGTTGGAATATTTTTTTAGATCACGAGCTTAATGATCTCTTTATTGATACATGAGAGGCAGCAATTGTCTATGTTGGGGGAAAAAGTTCAGTGTATAGGCGAATTTCAAGTTGTTAGGAGCCCATAATTGCTTTTTTGTTATATATATTGACTAGACTAAATGAATGAAGTGAGTCTTGAATATTCTCTGTACCTTAAAACAAAACATTGCATGTATATGACTACGTACTGCTCTTTGGTTGGTTCTGGTAATCGGCATTTTTTTGTATGGTAAATAGAATAAGAGAGATGGTAAGTTTAATCTCAGTAAAGAAATAGAGAAAGATGTTTTTCGTCTCGTCACAAGCGTAGGACAAAGAAAAACTTCTGAGTTCCCATGAGGAATCGAACCTCAGACCTTCGGATTCCGCGCTCCGATGCTGCGCCACTGAGCCACAAAGACTCTACGGTGAGCGTGGTCTATTACGAAGCTCATATGACACGCGTCCGTCCCGTCCTTTTTTTTTCTTTATTCCATGCTCGTGACAAGACGAAAAACATCTTTCTCTATCTTTATGTATTTTTACTAAGAAATTTCAGATGGCAGACTTTATAAATACGCATTTTCTTTTGTCTCGTCATTCCTATCAGTCTTCTGTCAAATAACAAGTTGAAGAGTCTACCAGACGGACTTTTTAACAATCTTTCCAATCTGACTCATCTGTAAGGGAAATAGTTATTTAACCTAGGAGATAATTGTGAAGAACTAAAACTAATGATCATAATCATCATGACGTTTTCCAGCTTGTATTTGTAAATCTGATTAGTTGAAGTAGAGGATGCTATTTTATGTAGTTGTTGTGCTTTGGTTAGTAAAGTTAAGGTATTTGAAGGTGTAAAAGTTTAAAAGCTTTTGTTTAAATAGGAACCTTAACAACTCCCAGATTTGTTTTTCGCAGGATAAAGCACTTGCTTTCAAAATATGATAAACTATTGACGAACGGCTGATGATGATAATAATAGCAATGATGATAATAGTAATAATGATGATGCTAATGATAATAATAATAAAAACAACAATAATAGTTGTAATGGAAAAATTGTTTTGCATTTGGATTTCATCTTTCTGCTGCAGGTAGGGTTGCAATTTGTTTTGTTTTTTTTTGTACCAGTTTTTTTTCTTTTTTTTTTTGGCTTCTTTGTTTTCTGTTTTTTGTTTTATTGCAGTTTTAATTTTTCTCCCCAAAAAAGCCGGGGATGGATATTTCCTGATGGACCTGTTTTTCGATTTTGTATAAAAGGAGCATGTTTCATTTCATGTTTCCCCGAAAAAAAGTAAACATATTTTTTTATCCTAGTGTTCTTAGCAAGCATAATGTGCTAGGGTCTTCTTGAGCTGGAATTTAAAACATTATCCTTTTTTCCTGGGAATATGTATAAATATATAAACTGAAAAGGGAAAGCAACCGCACAGTAAAGTACCCGACATTTTCTGAGAGTTTGGTAGTTCTATCATGGGCAAAATCTTTGAAGCTGTGGTAACGATTATTTTCAGGGATTTATCAAACAATGAACTTGGAAATCTGCCGCCGTACATTTTCAGGAACATTACAGCGGTAGAATTTCTGTAAGTAAGATTTATATCGGCACAAAAGATTATAAGTTAATCTTAAAGGATTTTCTTGCATATAACAGGACTTGGTGACTAAAGAGCGTCCTAGTTAATGACAACTTACATTATAATTTACTTCTGGGGGCAAACGTTTTATTGTTTCCTTGTTATCCGAGTTGTCGATATCTAAGCATTTGTCGTATTGCAAGATCAAACTACCCCAGCACTAATATTGTAATTTGTAATAGGAAGTGAACCAATAATGATTTTTTTCAAATTCAGCTTTAAACAACAGTCCTCGTTCGAGGCCCTTGGGAATAAACTTGAGAGTTTTTGCACTTAATCTTGAGATCATTATAGATATGTCTTATGTGTTCTTTGAAGACTAAGATATAAAAATTGGGAGTAATTTTAATGGAAAACATCGCCATTTCCTGCCTTAACTACAGAAGGTACCTTAAAAAAGCAGATTTAAAAATTTCACTCCCACATGAGCTTATTTCAGTCTGAGCTGCCCATGATGCTCTCTTCAGGAAAATGGACTACAACAAAATTGAGAAGCTTCATGAAGATCAGTTCCAGGGCTTGGTGGAGCTGTTCGATTTGTGAGTACATTTGGAGCTGAAAACGTTTTCCATGATGATCTGAATCGCACACCGTACACAGTAATATTATTTTTATGTTAGCTCCGTATCGCTAAAATAAAAGTTGCCTTACCCAATCATGTTATGTTACTAACTGTATTTTAATATTTATTTCATTATCCATTTCACCTGTTCAAGATATCTCTCAGAGAACAAAATCGAGGCTCTGCCTGACAAAATTTTCAAGGGCCTCAAAAACCTCAAAGCTCTGTGAGTACAGTTAATAACATACAAAAAACTATACAATATTTGATGTGATGGAATGAATTTGATCTAAGCGTTCAAAATCTGATATTTTAGTCCAAACATTTAACATGATGTAGGACAGACATGATGTAAGTTACCTTGCTCAACGAAGCAATGTTGTTCGAATTCATGTTGCACAAAAAAAATGTGCCCTTTTACATAACCAAAAGTGGATATAATAGAAACAAAAAGAAGCATTTTGGAGATCTGTGTAGTTTAAACGAAAAGCCCATGTAAATCTATAGGATAAGGAATATGACAACTGCAAGTCCCCGTTTAGGACGTAATTGTTAATGGTTACGTTCTTCGTTTCAGCAATATCTTCGGCAATAGGATACAAAACGTTACCAGCACGACTTTTAACTATGCCCACGAATTGCGATTTTTGTAAGTTTATTACAAATGAAAGATGTTCATATATTGAAGTCGGTTAGCTTGTGGGCAAGTATTCTTTTGATTTTGTTGTAGTCAAAGAAAAGACTCGTGAATTGTAATTTTGAAAATAACTTTGATATACCAAAGCAATATTTCCCTGGATGAGTCCGGAAAGAAAATTTTATACACCGAACAAACTCAACCGAATGGGCTGCCACGTTCATAAAATCAGTAGCCATCAAAAGTTTCCAAGAAAGCAAGATGAGACTTATCTTAGGCTAAATGATCAGATTTGAAAAATATTTGAGAAAATATCATGCCAGGGTCCGTATTAAAGATCCTCAGCTAGGGTTCTTGATTTTGCCTTTTTGGACAGTTAACATTTACATTAGCTTGATGAATCTTATTCTTGAAAATTCATTTTTTGGGGTGAATCAGATTCATTTTGTTCAGTTAATTATGATATAAACCAACTTAATGTACACATCATGATTATTTGAAATTACAGGTTCATGCATTACAACCTGATGGCTGAGCTCCCCAAAGACTTTTTCAAGCATTTGACGCACATCATCAGAGTGTAAGACCCAATAACGATCCTTTCCTTCACTCACCCCTTCAAAAAATCATTTTAACAATAGTCTATATTATTATTAATAAATTAATGATTATTAATGGCTTTCAAAGATGCAATAATAAAATGATATTTCTTCTTTTTCTTCTTCTTTTTTCAAATTTTAGAACCTTGGACACCAACTTGATGTGCTGCCATCTCGATCTTTTCAGGCAGGATGCTGATTGCGAATATGTATTCAATGATAACTTTGCAAGCTGCCACTCCATGTTCCGCCACCATGCTCCAAGGAGAACTCTTTGGATTGTCGGTCTGCTCTCGTTGTTAGGGTCTTTATTCGTAGTTGGGTGGCAGTATTTCTACCCTGATAACAATGTGGTCCAGTCTATCATGTTGGTGAATCTGGGTGTATCTGACGGCATCATGGGGATATACCTTATCATTATAGGTATAAAAGACCTGCAATGGTCAGGAGAATACTACCTGCATGACTATGAGTGGCGCACTGGTTGGTTTTGCCATTTCAATGGTGCCATGTCTGTCTTTTCAAGTGAAGTGTCAGTGATGATGATTTCTCTGATCGCATTGGACAGACTCAAGAACATCGTGTTTCCTTACACCTTTGCAAAAATTACCCCTTGGCAGACCCGCATAATGTGCGTAGTTATCTGGCTGGTGGGAGGTGTTATGGCATTCCTTCCCTTGTCCGGAATGCGCTATTTCAGTGAGAGGTATTATGGCAATAATGTAGTGTGCCTGCCCCTGCAGCTTTCCCCTGAATTACAAGAAGGCTGGGAATACTCCACTTCCATCTTTATAGTTTTGAATTTTTCCCTATTCATCTTCATCATGGTTGCTTATATTGCCATCTTGTGGAAATCATGGTCGTCAAGCAGACGGCTTGGTACACATGGAACTGTTCGTGAAATACGAGCAAGAGCACAAAGTGCACAGGCTAAAAGAGAAAGAGCACTTGCCAAAAGAGTCTTCTTCATTATTCTGACTGATTTCTTGTGTTGGATGCCAATCATTACTATCGGCATCCGGTCCCACGTTGAGAAAACATTTGATCCACCTGGTGATCTGGCAGTGTGGATTGCAGTGTTCGCTCTGCCGATCAATTCAGCTATCAACCCATTGCTGTATACGCTTTCTACTCCACAGGTAACATGTGTTTTTTTGTTACTTTGGAATAACACCTACCGATATGTTTAAATTTGCTTTCGTGGCAGAGCAGTTAACTTAATTTTGTAATTGTAAAGATTGAAATACAAAACAAGCATGAAGAAAGTAAATGATCGGAGAGATTTTGTTAGCTTCTTCACTGTTGACTTAAACCGTGGAAACCAACGAGACCTCTAAATACGTTACTTGAAAGTCTTTACGTAAACTATCCAGTATATTTTGAATGTCTAGGTGCAGCCTGTGTTGAAAGCAAAACTGAGGAAGCTGTGGTCCAATGTTCGATCTCTTTTTAGCAGAGGACAAAATCAAGAAGGTGCAGTTTTAAGATCCATTCAAAAATACCATGATAACAATAATTATATTCCAAACCTTGAAATGAACAAACTTTAAGTTTTATCAAATTGAGTATTAGCAACCCAGTTTTCTTTAGATAACTTATGTCATTTTAACTCATAAGGCTTTCAAGGGGGAGAGGGTGGAACTGGTATGAAATCGTAGAATACTCATGTATTTTTTAAATTTTTCGAATAAGAAACTGAGCAAATTATTGAAACCACAAAGGTGTAACCTGCAATATGTAAAGTTGTTGCAGACGTAGAAGATAAAACCAGAATGATTCTAAGTAGAGAGGGGATCAATGTAATAAATCATCAAGTAAATCATCAAGTTTAATGAAGGCAACGAGACTTTTAGAAATCATGAATTCAGTTCGATTTTTTTTTAATATACAGCTTTAGAGATACTAACCATGAGGAACATTGAGACGAATTGGTGCCATTTGCGACAATTTTTTAAGATGAGGGGCTAGCCAAAACTCATTTTACGAAAAAATTCTCAAAATATGAATGGCTATACTTCTGTCTGAAATTATTAGGTGAAGATCCATTCAGAGTTGTAGAACGTTTTTTTTTTTTTTTTGGATAAAACTGACAAAGACCATTAATTTTTTATTGGTTTTACTTTTTCATATCAAAGAAGCAGAAAATGATCAGCAGGGGCAGATTGGAAATGGAGATGAACATGCTAACGTCGAGGAGGGTATGTAATCTTCTCGGTGTAATCACATATCTCCTTTACACCTCTGTAGGTTCTATGTGCGATACTTTTCTTTCCTTTCCCTTTTCTATAATTAATTCCTTTTTTCATTTTCTCCCCCCTAGGAGAACAAATTGAAATGCAATTAATAGCACAGGTCGAAATTCCAGGAGTGGAAGCCCCTGAATTGCCTGCTCCCCAACCAGGTCAGTAAATAAATGTAGAGTTTTTTTTGCCAACGGCAATGCTGTAATTGACTTTGTAATTCAACTCTCTTGCCAGGTATGTATAGTCTAATCAATTACTCTATAAAATATTAGTTCTTTCAAATAAGATGCCTAGAAACCACAGTATTCTTTTTCTGCTCTGATAGTTGCTGTAGGTGCACTTTGTGAAAGGAGAGATTAAGGAAGGGTTTCTTATATGACGCAAATGTGATGAAATTAGGTTTTATTACTTTTGATTGATAAGTTACCTCAAGATATTCTGGTGATAAATTGCCTTGTGCACTTTTAACACCTCCACTCATGATATCACCATTCCTTTACATTAGTAAACTGTAATGTGCCAAAGTATGTAGTATTCCAGTATGGAAGGAAGATACCATCGTCCCCCATATGATGTGGTTGTTGTAAATGAATGATACGTATATATTGACAATGATTATTCGTTGTTTCCAGTTTTCAGTTATATTATATGAAAAATAACTTAAAGATAATTCTTTGCTCTGTTGGCAGAGATTGAACAAGCCTGTGAGGGGGATGCGAATCCATCTTCCTCAGGTAAAAATTATTTATGAAAGAAATATCAAAAGAAGGCATAGACAACCGCTCTATTTACAAAAGTAGTACTGCAAAAATTACAGTTATACAAGGTGACTTCAACTGCATATTACACCTTACAACCGATCATAAGAATCGCCAAAATGAAGAAAGGTAATACGTCTTTACCGACTGTCTTTGGCAGAGGTATTATTCCGGTTACCATTTTCATGCGCACTAATTAACTTGCAGATTTTAACGTGAGCTTTGTAACTCAGTAATACTTCATCAATCAATGAATACTTGAATAAATATATGAAAATCTAACATACGTAAAATACATTTGTAAAGAAATTTATTTCAGAATAAAACATTAACCATGAGCGTTATGTCATGTTTTACTCTACTTGTTCCTTAAAACAGATTATGAGGATAATTTCGACATCAGACCAGCCCCTGCAAAGACTGTGGAAGGTAAACACCTTTTCAATTTTCATTTTTTTTTAGAAATGTCATAACTTTACAATACAGCAAAAGGTGGCTGGTGCTAACAAGCTGACGTACTTGGTATACTTGATTGCATGGTTTTGTATGTCAAACCAATAAGATTAGAGTTATCATATTAACACTTAATCACCAATCAAATCACAGATTCTAAGTCTGTCTGATGAAAAAATTTACGAGAGCAGCTTGTTGGCCACTATTTCCTGTAAGGTACAAAACCCTTTCTCAGTTATTAAACCTAATGGGTCGATGCAATCAAAAAAGTCTTGTTGGAAAGTTTTCTGTTGTCAAAGACTTAAGGCATATTTGCGTTATTAACGTTTGAGCCTTACCGGAACAACTCGCGGTTTATTTAAATGGATGGTATTCTTTAATGCAATCACTGTTCATCATGGCGAGAGCCGGTATCGACGAAGAACACAAAGAGAAGGTAATAGTGGACATCTTCTGTAGAAGGAGTGTCTCCACACACTAACAGAAGTTTTTAATGTTGAGAATCGCCCAGTTTTAAGGAACCACTAGTTCCAATTGCATTAACCTTATGAAAGGTTTTAAAAAATTATCAAAAGTGATCGAAGGTTAAGCTACTTAGAAGAACCTTTTTAATGATGGACACCCATCTTCAGTGTTAGTTATAGCTTCTGATAATAGTTGAAGAATAAGGCGATTGTTGCGGATTTCAGTGAGCACAATACTTTACTTTCTATAATGTCAAGATATCTTTTATATTTGTGTGCAGGTGAAGAAGGAGGAAGTAAGCATGAACCTAAAAAGACAACTGAGGAAGGTAAGAACAATGAATTGCTTTTTAGGAACTGAACATTTTTCCCACATGGGTCTCGTTTATTCCAGCGTACAGTGTAAGTAGCAACAAAGCTAATCTTCTGACTAAATAGCGGGCAATGGGCGGCGTTGTCTAACCTTATGGATTTTAACAATGAATCTAATTTCACACAGCTGTTGAATCTGAGGAGCAGGTGGAAATTGGAGAGATTTCAGTACCCAGTAACAAAGGTAAAGGAGATAATGGTCACTCAAGAGAGTAAGGCATTTTATGAGTAATTAAAACTTCTCTTTTCCCTTGGTAGTCACTGGAAAAATTCTAGTGTTGAAATTGGTGAAACATTTATGATTTTAATTTCTAAGTACAAAGACAAAATTTAATGACTGTATACTAACTTACATTGTATCAAATAAATCTTTTTTTAAAGAAGCTAGAAAAGCTGAAGAAGAAGAGGAGACACATGAGCCTGACATGGATATTGTAGAGGAAGGTAACATTTTTCATAAATCAGAAGAGATAAACTCAGATTGGTCCACACATGCTTTATAAGGTGACTCATAATCAGTCCACTCAATTGGCTGAAGATCACTTGAAGTGCTCTGTCGAAAGGTCGCGATTCACATCGGGAGTTGACTACATTGAGGAAAAAAACACACCACTTGAGTATTATTATACCTCCTCGTAACGAAGAGCCATAACTTTTTATACAATGGTAAAATCTAAAATTTGCGAATTTATTGAGCCGTTTTACATGTTTGTTTGTTTGTTTTTCAAGCGATACAGTAATAATTTGCCCAGATACAGAAAACATAACCGCCACTTACCAAAACTCATTGAATGGAAATAGTGACTTTGATGTTGTGTACCTCAGGTTTCAAAACACTTCAACACAAGCAAGCAAAATTAAATGAGCTGTAATAAGTGGCAGCTCTGTTTTCTGTACTTGTGCAATTTAGTACTGCATCGCTTGAGAAAAAATTAGCGCGTTGCATTTCTCTCTCTTTTCGTGTTCCGTCCAGGGGAAGAAGACGTGTTTGATACCAGGCCGCTTTAGTACTTTCAAGGTAAATGCTTATTACGACTGCTTTAATACTGAATACCGCTGACTAAAGGGGTACGGAAAACAAATCCCTCTTAAGAAGGTAGTTTTTTTTTTGTTACATGTATCCAATCAGAATAAGTGTAATATTTGAGATTTAGAGTGAAAATCTTGGATGCGTTACGGTGTGTATGCATGTATAGTTGACTCATGATTACTTAAACTATCAGTTTGTTGAACCCGATCTATATTCTGAATCAAAAGTGACTTTTTTGATGCCATTCACAAAGCGTAACTCTATCCTAAATTTTTTTACTCCTTGGCTAACTCAAACCAGTTTCAAATTAGAGATTTCACTGCAACTGTAATGGTTGAAGTTATTGGAGATGAAGGAGATGAAGTCTGATTTGTTGTAGCCGTAATATACTGCTCGTCTCTTTCAAAGTCACTTGGAAATTTTTTCAGGCAGCCCATTCATTGTTGGCAGTAAGGCTACCAAAATATTTTCAAACTGATCAATTTTTTCTCTGCTTGATTATGATTTGAAAAAGTATAACTTGAAAAAAAAAAACTTCTGGGTGGCTAATACGCTGCACTGACGAGTGCTCTCTTTGGTTATGCTTGTATATTCAAATTTGCCTTCTGTCCTTAATGCACTGACCAGCTTCCTGATTGACAGTCTGGTCACCTGACTATCTGTGCAACTGGCCGGTAAGCCGTCAAATTGAATTGACTACCTGAGCTATGACCACTGGCTGACTGACAGATGGGCTGATTGTCTGCCCGACTGTCTGCTGGACTCTCCACCTGGCCAGTGGGCATGGTTATAACTAACTGAATCAGATTATGGCTGCAAAACTTCAATACAGACATGCAAACATTCAACGCTTGACTGACTGAATTTCGGGTCCGTAGATCAAACAAACAACTAATCGATAAGTTAATTTTGCGTTCATTGATAAGCGTGCTTTTTTCCTTTGGCTCTGACAGTTTCCAAGAGCCAAAAACATTGCCATTAGTATGGAGACCGCGAGGGCTAGAGAAAAAACTAAAACATTTCAAGGAAATGGAGAAAAATGATTCTAGTAATCAATACATACTGTCTATGGTAACATCTTAGTCTTTAATTTCTTTTTCTTAGATTTAATGTTATCAATACTCAGTAACTTTGCTTTCTGAACTTATCATTGTATGGTAACAAGATATAGTTGGAGTGGATCATATTGCGCTATATCTGAGTGGGCGTCTAATTTCTTTTTCTTAGATTTAATGTTAACAATACTCAGTAGCTTTGTTGTCTGAACTTATCATTGTATGGTAACAAGGTATAGCTTTGTTGTCTGAACTTATCATTGTATGGTAACAAGGTATAGTTGAAGTAGAACATATTGAGCTATATCTGAGTGGGCGTGTAATTTCTTTTTCTTAGATTTAATGTTAACAATACTCAATAACTTTGTTGCCTGAAGTTATCATTGTGTGTTAAATAGATATAGTTTAAGTAGAACATATTGCGCTATATCTGAGTGGGCGTGTAATTTCTTTTTCTTAGATTTAATGTTAACAATACTCAATAACTTTGTTTTCTGAAGTTATCATTGTGTGGTAAATAGGTATAGCTTAAGTAGAACATATTTCGCTATATCTGAGTGGGCGTGTAATTTCTTTTTCTTTGATCTAATGTTCACAATACTTGGCAACTTTGTTGTCCGAGCTAATCATTGTATACCTTGCACTCTATCTATCAGTCCATCTTCCTTTTGTTTCGTTTTGACCGTTTTTGGTTTGCTTGTTTGTTTCTTTTTGTAACATGTACATCTACCTGACACTTTTAGCCTGTTAGTTTTAGCGTATTTCTAAAGACCATGATTGCTACACCGCAGTTAAGTCGGATGGCTCAAGAAGGAACACAACAATATCAGGGGTGTAGCCAGCCTAGAGTCCTGTACCTCTTAACTTTTATCACATCACTCGTGCAAATTTTGAAACAAAAATTTAACTTTCTTAGGGTATAGGCCCACGAAAATTCGAAAAGCTTTCTATGCTCCTAGTGTGATAAAATATTCTATTCTGCATGCTGATCTTTCCATCATTAAATAAAATATAGCTGAGTAAATGTTTTGATTAGGAATGCCTCTGGTTTTAAAAGTAATGTGTAAGTTCATTTCCATGGAAATTGTTGGGTTTATTCGGAGTTTACTCTTAGTTTAGAGGGGATTTGATGTCCCTGAAGAACTTTCTTTTAGAGTTCCTAATATACAAAAGAGCAAATAATGTGATAATAATAGAACACTAAGGGGCTTGAATAAGAATTATCAGAGATTTATCTGTATAACAACTATTTAGATAGCTCATTTCTAGGTTTTGTTTAAACACGAAAAATCATCTGAAATTTGACAAGAAAAACTTAGACAAATGCATGGGTCGAACACGTCCACTTAATAGATATTTGATGATACGCTGGTAAACTAAATAGTTCATTTCTTAACATGTTAGAACTCATCCGCGAGCATTAGTCATAAGGAGTTAAAGTGACGTTAATTTTGGATTGCATATTATATCAAAGAACTTAGACTTGCGGTTAAGATTTCCACAGTTAGTAGACATTAGGCGGTACAACAATAATCTGAATAGTTCGAACATTACCACAACTCGTCCAGCGAGTATTCAGAGTACGTGTCGAGTTGTTTAATTTCGTTAGTATCTCTAGTTGAAAAAAAAAGGTAAAAATGTGACAAAAAAAGAGAAACAGTTACTGGATGAGACGTCATGCATCAGAGATTTAACAATATATTGAAAGACCTAAGTAGCTCATTTCTAGAATTTTTATAACTCGTATGAGAGCATAATGATAACTAACAGGTAGAGTGACGTTTACTACGTTCTTTATGAACGCAAATTCCTTAAAAAAGAAATTAGAAAGATGTTATGGTAACGAGTAACAAGTCAGATATAGGATATTAATTGGTACAACAACAGTTTGAATAGTTCACTTCCACAAGAAGCTTGTAAGTGCTTTCCATGCAAACTGAGTTTAGAATTGTTAGAAGAAAATAATCAAGGTCAGAACTCGTTTGTTAGAGGTTTTTATGGAATGAAAATGATTTAAATAGGTTGTGTCTTAGAGTTTTTATAACTCGTTTGCGAGCATTAGTGACCTCTGTCATGGCTGAAGCCTGCCTCTTTACATAATTCGTCATTATTATTAACATTAACCTGAAAATCAAAAAAAGGAAAAAAGAAAAAAGGTCTTAGAATGCCACTAACTTAGATATTTAGTAGTTTATGAATCTAATTTTGTAGCCCATTTCTAGATTTTTTAACTCACAACGAGAATTCTAGTTCATTTTAGTATGTGGTATTCTTTTATATCTTTGTTAAATCGGGATCATCAACATGGCTTCTACAGTAAGAAAAACTTGAATGTGTAAGTGGCTTTTTGAGGGAAGTCACACAGAGTTACGAACAGGGGTTCAAGATCTACTGTAAAATGTTAACGAAGACTTCAATAAAACATATTTAAGACCTTACACACGAGTCCGTTCTCAGTTTACCCTATAAAGGTTTCTAAGTCACGCTTCAGGTTCATCCACAGTGTGGATTATGTGCCACAATGACCTGTGACTAGTAAACTGATACAAAATTGCTTTCTGTATCTCTCATAATGTTGAACTTTTTGTTTCTTAATGAATTATTCAGTTTGAGTTTTTCCCAAAAACTGAGCCGTTTTCTTTTGACACCATAATGTATCTCCTTGACGCGACTCTCTTGAGGGTTTTTGGTTAACCCCCCCCCCCCCCCATGTAAAATAATGCGTAACAAATATATATTTCCGGGAGGTTAGGAAACATTTTTAAGCTTTTCATTTTCTATCCAAAGACTTCCACCAAGGGTGGGTGGGAGTGACGGTTAGTATTTAAAAAACCCTCAGATATGAAATCTTTACTGCACTGTGATTGGTTTAGAAGTCTCCCACTACCCTTTGTTTGTTGACTCTTCATGAATTTTTGTCCTTAGTGACTGCTTGTGATATTTCCTTCTTGTCAACCGCTGAGATAACTTAAGAAACTCAATAATTTGCCATTTTCTAGGGGAATAGAATTTACACTCCAAATTTACATTTCCAGTGAAGGACTCGAAGGTGTAACATGTAGAGCTACACAGCTATAATGACAAGACTTGAAAGAGACCTTCAGCTAAACCTGAGTAAATCGAGCCAAAAACCTGAGTAAAACTAACTTAACTTAACTAACTTAACGTCTGTACAACTCACTAGAAGCAAACCGGAAAATCTTCCCTTCCATTCTACACTCTTCCTCATGCTTCACAGCTAACCTTGCCTCTGGAAGCTTTACACAGTGAGGACGAGCATAAACGTGGGGTAAGTGAGAGAAAAATCTTATTAGAATGAAGGAAGGTGACATGCCTTCCCAGAACCTCGCCGATTTTTTCTCGCTCTCTTTTACTCTTCTCTCCTCTTACCGCGGGCCTATCACCAGCTATGCCTTTAACGACAAAAAAAACAAACAACAAAAAAGTTTTCTCACAAATTTAATTCACTCAGAACACATCTACATGAACTAATCATTTTATAAAATGAACATATGGAGTAAAGGTAAATCAGTAGAAGGTGTTCGTGCATATCAGCTTGTTAATGAATACTTCTGCAGTTAAACCACTTTTTACATATAATTACAACAACAACAACAACGTATTTATTTAAAGAAATATAAAGTTTACAAAACTTCATGTCCTGCAAATAGCTACAATTCTAATCTAGGCAGGACAAGACTTTAACTAAAGGCGTTATAAAATTACATAAGAAAAAAGAAAAGAAGAAATACAAAAACATACAGAAAGAAACACCTTACATATAAATTCAAGTACAAGAGATTTTGTTATTTGAAAAAGACTAAAATTACAACTAGAGGTATATACATTATATCAGGTTAACTTCATAAAATATTCTATTAAAAAATTAACATTCATAATTACAAATACAACATTCATTTGAATTATACTCGAACTTATATTATCTTCAAATTCACCGGTGTCTTCTGTAAAAACTCCATTGACGGGCCAAGCTAAGCTTTGAACTCCACCTCGAGACAGAGATTTCAACATTTTAGTTCGCACCTTTGATATATGATTGTGGAACACCAGGGTACGCGTATCGTCGGCTCTCAAGTGTTTTCATTCCTATCTGAAATTGCGTTAGTTAATCGTATTCTTCTCACTTTTTTCTTAAGCATGAAATCTTCAATAAACTGTGATTCGTTTAGAAATCTCGCGCCACCCCTTTTTCCTACATACGACTATGGAACACCAGGTTACGAGTTTGGTTCGTTAGCGCGTAGCGTCGACTACAACGCCTTTGCGCATTTACGGGCGAAACGGGGAAAGACAGAATGTGGCCGAGACTTGTCCAGAATCATTTTATACCACTTCGATAAACAAATCATGGCCGGTGATAGAAATTGACTCCAATAGCACGAATGGTAATGTATACTGAAGAGGTTCGAATGGTGAGGACTGAGCCGCTCTCCTTGTTTCAGCCTATATGACGAGCACGTGATGTTCGTGTGATTTCTCAACCAGCATGCATTTCGTGCTGGTAGAGTTTCACAATTGGTTCAATTTAACGCACTATAAAGATGGAATTTTAGTCTGCACTGTTTACAATACAGCGTATACCCAAAGCGTAATTTCCTTTACAATTTCGAATTACATTTTCTCGGCTAAAGCAATACTTAACTGGATGAAACTTTACAAGGTTACCAAGTTAAGTATAAATTAGAGCTGGAAAAAATATCCAGTATGGTTTCTAATTAAGCTGCCATAAGCCCGGGGTAAGTGTTTAATCATCATAAAAAATAGTTCTTGTTGCGCTGGGGCTTGCAGGAGGGCGAGACGAACTTGTGGGTCTTCTTTTGTTTTTTACTTTAACCTTCCTCTTCGATAGCATCAGCGCCTAAAGAAAAAAATAAGTGAACTTACGATGAAATTTCTAGAAGTGTTCGATGGCCGTTTGGGTTCTAGCGAAATTTTCTTAATTCTCCAAAGACTTCTGAACCAAAGTCGTCCGGTTATAAACGTTTTATTGAATTCTTGGATGCAAATGTTGACAAAAAAAAAAAATAATAAAAAGTTTCTCAGGTAAAAAGATAGAACTAAATTGATTTTTCGAAATGTTCTAGGTGCATTTTTAACACTGAGATATGCGAGTCCAATCACAAGCCTTTCATTTTCCCCAAACGGTAATATTTTACAGCGTCGTTACACAGTTTTCTGTAAATGCCTGTGTTAGTATGGGCCGTACAATCACATTACCAGGAGGCTGCATCCAAGGTTCACCATCTATTTGTACGGGCATCTCTGATTTTAATTTGATGTTGATCTGTAATGAAGTAAAAATAATTGTCATCAATTAAAAAAAAAGCATTGAAGCGGATGAACGAGGTGGGTAAATTTCTAAAGAAATTGTGGTTCTGCGTCGGTGTGGGGGGGAGGGGGGGGGGGGAGAGGGAAGGGGTGGTATTACAAGATAGTTTCTTTTATCAACTGATTTTATAAAGTAAATATGCAGAAAAAATGACGCTACGCCACTGGTGGGAACATAGTAACGTGAAAAACAGAAATAACAAGAGAATAGTACGAGGATAATCAACTTATGGCTTCATTATGTTATTTACTGTATTACAACCAGACATCTATACCTGGGCTCCCTGTGCAAGCCGAATACCAGTCCTGATTCCACTTTGAATCTGACCCTTTTAATAAAGAATTCGTCTTAATTAAGAACTAAGGCACCATTTTTATTGCTAAATAAAAACGTTTCCTATGCAAATACTTAAGAGGAAAGGAAAAGGCAGAATACAAAAATAGTGGCAGTTAGTAGAAAAAAATACGCGGAGCAGATTGGAGAGAACAGTATGGTGCATATGCCTGCTGATGCTAGGGTGTGAAGGGTAAAGATGGTGGTGATTCTGACTCACTAGGTGCATTACTCCCTGAAGTCCAACCACCTCGACAAGACCGTCACAGTGACAAGCTGGGGAATGACCCTGCAAAAAGATTCAAGCAATTTCAATTGTGTGTGGAAAAGGAATCCGGGATTGCATTTATTTCGTTTAACTTCGCTTTGCGATTGGTCCAGATAATTCAAGCCACTCTCTGAACCAATCACGGGCAAAACTAAAACCAACGGTGGTTTGGTCATTTGCTACTTCCCGCGCTATTGGCGGTTCGGACAATTCTACTCTTCGCACTTATTGGCTTCTTTATAGCTAATGCGCTGAATCTTTGAGTCTTTTCCAGACCTCATCTTCTAGGGACAACATGTCATGGTTATTTTATCACTTGTTTGGTGCTAAGAATATGAGCAGATATCACCACTAAATTCATGAAGTACTACATACATCTTCTTTGTCTGGTCCCCATGTATCTGTGCCTGCTCCCCAACTGGCCGGAAAACAAATTTTAAAAAAAAGTTAAAGCGCAAAATTTATACAAAAGAATAAAAGACTTTACAAGTAGTGAATTGATAATCGCAGGTCAGCTGCTATCAAAGTAATCTCAGAAAAGAAGCCTTAAAAATTCAGACTTTGACTAGAATCGAACCCGGGCCTCCCAGATAATAGTTGGGGACTGCTGCGAAGCCACGTGATGCGAGTGAGACAAATTTTAAAAGGTTGTTCGTTCCCGTAAGGGAATCAGATCATAATTATATGAAACAAATAATGTTGACCTACACGAATCATACTTTCACCGGGCATAAAAACTGTGCAGCTTAAAATTACTTGTTGAAGCCGATGTGCAGCGATTTTCTTGCAATTAAATTGAAAATCTAACCACTGCAAAGTTAATTCGAATTAATTTGATTGACCTCAATTTCCAGCTTTTACTTACCTGCCTATGTTCAGAATTACAATTCCTTCTAGTGTTGGTAAGTCAAGTTTTTTGCCATCAGTCTACAGCGAAAAGGAAGTAAATAAGATACTGGTCCCTAGAAAGTTAAAGAGGACAAAAGGCAAACAAGCACCGCAAAACGCCAAAACAAAACGCTCAGGTGTGATTGGAGCATGAAATAAAAAATTGTGCAACTGATACGCATGCAATCATTAAGAGTTGAATACAAATGACAGACGATGATGATTTGGACCAACACTCGATGCTAAGAAAGTTAATTCTGATACAGGGGTTTCAATAACCTTTTTCCATAAGCAGCTGTCGATGGTAAAATAGGCGGCTGTGCCCGAAAAGAGGCAGTATGGTGAAACCCAAACATGAGCCCGCTTGCAGGGTAAACAAAAGGCAATAAGAGGTGTTATAGTCAGCAGTACACCCCTTTTATTGTGATCAGCCATTCAATACCATCGTTCTACAGATTAATCACCTCTATTTCGACCTCTTGAGTAAATGTCCGCGAGTAGCCTTTGACCATTTTCTTTATACCTGCTCTAAAGTAAACTCCTTTGTTATGAAGCCTAAAACAAAAAGAAACCAAAAAAAAAAAGAGGGAATTAGAGATTCAACAGAGTCGCACTAACAATAAATTGCAAAACACAAAGTCGGGGTTTTTTCAACCTATCCCTTTTCAAAAGAGCTTTCAACGGAGGTTAAAATTTATCCGGAGTTTGAGTACATTAAACACAGTAAAGATGAAACAACAGTACATCTCAGAAGACTATGGAACCTTTTTTACCATCCAATGGCTTTCGCAATCAACACTCTTTTTCTTCGATCGAAGGCACTACGACTAATTTTGTAACCTGTAAATTGAATCCTTTGTATTCTCACCTGCTATGGAATTTATCAGGTGCTTCCTCCCTCTGGAGATGAAAATCTAAACAAAGCTCAGCTCCAATTCCGCTCCCAAAGTAATTATTCATGGTAAAAATACTAGGATTGTCTTCTCTTCCTCCCATCGAGCCAAGCGCACTGTCGTTAGTGTCCGCTGAATCAAACATGACACACCATCTATCAAGAAACACTTCGTGTGCCTGATCAACGGCCATGAGAAGCGATACAGGACTCTCGCCACCAGAGTAACCACCTCCCCAATGGAGAACACGAGAGAGATCATTACCTGTAAGTTGAGAATCTCGTTCAATCTCCCACTCATTTTCTAGCTACTATGGAAATCACGAGAGAGATGAATACATATAAGCTGGGAATCTCATTCAATTTGCCACTAATTCTCTTGTTACTATAGAAATCACGAGAGAGATTCATTCATACGAGAGTCTCGTTCAATTTCCGACCCATTTTCTTTTCACTTTGCTATACCACCCGAACGGCAGCTTTTCAAAATACGCTACAATCGTAACTTGAAAATGCTCATATAATTACCGTATAGAGTTCCAGACTTTCAGTAATCAATACTTCTTGATTTACTTTCAAATACTACGAACTTTTCAGGCCTAAAAGGGAAAATCTGCATGACTTTCCAGGGTCTCCATCGCCTAGAAAACACGAATGACTAAGTCATGATTAGTTTCAGATTTCCATCCCATTGACCAAGTTTGTTGAACGAGTCTTGAAATCTATGACATATCGCAGAAAAACAAAACGTACAAAGGTACTTTTAACTCTGGAAATAAATTTGCTCTAGATCGTGGGGAACACGAATACTTTGGAAAAAATCCACTTACCAATGCCAAGAGGAAGAACTGCTGATGCAGGTAGCTTACACTTCATCTCTTGAACAACATCATCCAAACATGACAGCACCCAGCCAACTGTGCCATCACCACCACAGATCAAGACACGAAAATCAGAAATAGATCTGAAAGCATAAACTCTGAAACAAAGATACAAATCGATTCATATTTTAGATATTCAGCGATTTAAAGACGATGGGACAAAGCTGACAGAAGAAGACAAGGCTTATAGTTTTGAGTATAGAATAGCTGTCAATGATTAATTTGGGAAGCAACCTATACGACAAAATATAAATCGCTCTTCTGCAGGACGACGTCATATAAGGAAAACTAACCCCCATGCCTTTTTTGGACTAAAAATTTTACATCAATCTTTACCACTTCCTTGCTTGTTCCATCTTGAAAGCGAGGCTTGGGGGGAGACATTGGGTTATCTATCATGGGTTATTATATCACCGCCGCCTGGTTAGCTCAATTGGGAGAGCACCGGACTGCTGTGCGGGAGGTCGAGAGTTCAATACCGGCCGGACCAACACTCAGGGTCTTAAAATTAACTGAGAAGAATATGCTTCCTTTCTCAACATCAAGAAATGGTTAGATATTCTAGTCTTCTCGGATAGGGACGAATAAATGGAGGTCCCGTCTCCTGCAGGGTTAGGGGTAGGAGACGTTAATTTCCCACGCACGAGATTACTGTGTGATGGATGTCCTCCCCTGGGGTGGGATGGGGGGGAAAAGGTGAGGTCGTTACATGGACTAAAGCGGCTGCCAGAGGCGCCTGATTATGCTGACGTCCGATCTCAACCTTAGTAAAAATTGTAAGCGCATTGAGATTCTTAAATGCGTATTAAAGAACGTTCATTATTATTATTATTATTATTATTATCTCATGTAAATATGGGTATCACCCTTTAAAGGGTGCAATCTGCACTGGAAAGATTCTGCACCCACCCATATCTGCACTATGGCTTGATTAGCTCGGCCTCGGTCAATTCTCGTGAACACGAGAGTCTAAGGAGATAGTTCTTACTAAGTAAACAACTTCCGTGTAACCTCAACAAATTCGGGTGGGAATTCTTCTCGATATGGAGGGGGAGCGAGTTTAACATACCCTGATAATGGGCCTCCCTCTAAGAGGCTGTACACTTGATTAGGGTTGAGCAGTCTCTGGAAAGCTGTGAACATGTCTGGCCCCTGACCGCCACCACTTTTGGAGTTTACCAGTACTAGAAGGGGTTGGCTTCCAGGGGGGAACAGTCCAGGCTATAGGGAATAACAAAAAAATCAAAATAGGCATAACTCCTTAACTGTAGGAAGAGAATACCGATATGCAAGAAACAGAAATCTTGATTCCAGTCAGTCTTTTTCAGTTCATCTGTTTTTTAAAGTACTTCTAGGAAATGCTCTACAGAAAGAACACAGAATTCGCTTTATACTTCCCATGGGCACTGCCAGTGATATAATAATGTGTCTTAATTATTAGATACATGAACTGAGCTCTAGGATCACTAGTAACTCACCACAACTTGAAAACACACTTTTCAACTCAAAAAATTCCATGGCTACAAAACAATTACAAGAAAAAATATGAGAACAGCCAAAAGCCTCCCTTTGAGTATTTTAATGCATAAAATATTAGGTCGCCAAGGTGTCGTCAATCTTGTTACCAGGGTCACTGTCACTCTTAAATAGCTGAATGGACATGGCAGATGGTCAGGGGAACAAGGACTCAGGAAATGTACATTAGCCCCTCGTAAAACAAAGATACTTGTTTAGAAGCATCTAAAAAACAAACAAAACAGAACTTACTTTCTCCTAGAATGTTGCCAATCAAAATTTTGTATTTGCTTGTGTCAAGGCCAACTGGGAGACTACCAATGCATATGCATAAACTGCCCAAAGGTTCTATGTTTTTCTTCAGGTAGAATCTTGTGAGTTTCATTTTCCTTACACACTTCTGCAAAGAAAAGAAGTACATTAACTTTTATAAGGAGTCTAACACCACCAGATGAATATAAGATCTATTATTTATCATTAAAAATCACCTTGCAGTTATCAAAGGAAGTTAATAACAAAATGGGTGCAAAGACATGAAACTATGGAAAGCAAAGTTGTCACCATCTTACCACCATACATTCAATGGCTGTAGCTTAAAAATAAGAAAAGTGGAAGGTAAAAAGGCAGAGGAGCCCCTCACCCAGATAATTAACCCTTTACACCCAAAGATCAGTGCGCATATTCTCCGTGCTGTTTTCTGTACATTTCCTACGGTGCTGACATGGAGATTTTGCTTAACAATCAAGAGCTCTAGTATTTGTTGATCATTATTTAATTCTCATGACCTTAATGTTTGATTCAGTATACTGTAAGGAGAAATTAGATGTTGGTCAGTCTAAGGGGTAAAAGGGTCAAACTATTATACTGTTTAATACTACATATTAACTACATCTACTGTTAACTTACTATGTGAGAGGTTGATGATTCTCTGTTAGCTTCTGTCCTTCAAATGACAACCAATAGATTTTCCAAATGTACTTCCTATTAGTTTTTAATTACAAAATCATATTACATTATGATTTGTGTATTAGTAAACAAACATTAAACTGTTTGTCTCATGATGTCAGAGTCAGGCTAATTGATAGATCAATATTAATTTAATCCATCAACACCTTCATCAGGTGTTGAGGTCAAAAGTTGATATGTCACTATTTGCAACACCTTGGTTTGTAATTATTGGTGGGTTATAGCTTGCTGTCATTGGAGTATTTCAATACTCATTAATTATTCCCTTAAAGGTCTACTTTGTTACTGATCAGCTGTTATGCTATTTGATAGTAAGCATTTCAATTCCATCATCTCTATTGACGTATTAGATTTGTGTATAAGTTGAACAGTTAAAGTTAATATCTAACCCTCAACCACCTTGAGTGTTGTACTATGAATATTGACAAGTTTTCATGCAGAAAGCTAATGAGAAGACAGGTCCTTAATGGTCAGCTAATGGTCGAATAAATGAATATCAGGTTATATTGTTTGATTCAGTATTAAATTTTCATGGCTGAAAACATAAATATGTATCAATCACACAATGCAGTGGACTGATATGTTGATTTTTCAAGTACAGTGTATAGGGGCCATCTGATTACATCAATCAGAAATATAAAACTATGTAAAACCATACTATGTAAACTTGACATTATTTGATTCCTTATCCACTTACCAAGAGACAATATGCAGACCTCCTTCCCTGGAGAGTTTAAGTAAGATGTGTCTTTGTATTGCCTTCTTTAGGTGATGCACTGTCGCATTTTGGATGACAACTACAGCTGAAAGTTTATTAAAAGGCATATAAAATTATATACATATAAGGAGTGGATCTTCCACTGTCTTCCCCCAATTTTTTTCACCAAAGAGGGCCATCACTTCTGGATGCGATAGAGAGTCAATCTTTTTCTCCGATTCTTCTGGGCTCTCTTCGTCCGCCATATTGAGTTGAGGTTCATTCCCAGGCTTTCTCGAAGTGCAAGAAGAGTTGCGCCTGCCTCCGCTTGCCACGATTAGATTACAGCCGACATTTCAGTACACTCAAAGATCGCGTAAATTGGATGATGATCTCCAATGAAGAACAACTTAAGATTGTTGTTCTGTGGTACTTTTTTTTTTTCATGTGGGTATGCTGCTGGAGCTAAAAAGAAGAAGGATCTATAAACTAATGTTGAGGTATGTGAAGAGATTGAAATCTCAGACAAGCTTCTTGCGCTTAAATTAGTTTCTTTGTGATCGATCGGGTGCTAATTTCTGCAATTTTGAATTTGGATTTTATCTTTCTTCGAAAAAAAAGCGAGCATTTATTAAGTCTATGAAATCGATATTATTTGAGGGAAAATTCACGAAATTTGTCGCGATAACCTACCCGCGCGGATTTTGTTATGCAGTCGAGAAAATTAGAAGCTTATGTTTTTAATTTTGCATACGTACGGTACGTACGGGAGGAGTTTGAGTGAACTTTGTGGCAAAATATGTTATACTGAAAAAAAATCGATATTCGTTTGTCAGCCAAAAGTGGGTAAGCTAAAGGTTGTTGTTGAAATATCGATTAAACTGTTGATATGTATTGTGTATGCCAGTTGATAACACTTCTGTGGTAAATGTGAACGAGAGGATTAGTCCTTCGCAGGCGAAAGATACTAAAATATCACGCGATATTTTTTTTTTTGTCCTTTTATCGCGGTATTTGTTTCATCGATATTTAAAATAATATTTTTTCAAGCGCTCCACATGGAGAAAAAGTGGAAAATTAAATAACTAAGAACATTTTTGCTTTTTTTGTTCAAATACATGCACACTACATAATAGTCTGGGATATTTGAGAAGGAGTGTCACGACAGGTGGTCTAAAGTGATGCTAGAAATTAATAATTTATTACAAATCTCGTCTCCCGGCAGCAGTGATTAGGTTAATATCATGGTTTTGATCTTCTAGTTTACATGAAATATAATTTGTAAGGACTTAAAAGCATAGATCTCAACTGGTTCACATGTGATTCATACAACGTAACTCATACAATGTAACAATGAATTGTATTCATACATATACCAATCTAATAAGCACAAGATTTTAATTGTAATATGTATCAGAGAAATAGTATGATTTGTGCATTTCTGAAGAGTAGTTCAAATACCTGACTGTGTATATATTGTTGAATTAAGACAAACAAAATGGAGTTGAGAGGGGAAATTCCTACAGTCTCATTAAAACATTCACTAGATTTTTCATTCAAAGTATGGTGTTGAAACTCAGTAGAATATGAGTGACACAACAATTTTGTTAAGAATATTCTCAAAATAGTTGTAAACAAAAAAAAGCTTGGGCCACTATAATTTTAGCGTTAGAAGAGATGGTCTGCACAGTAATCTGAATATCCTCTGATCTGTGATGGCTTTTGGTGTTCTTTTCAATGAACTATTTTATTGCCAAATTTGGAAACTGGTGGGCAATGGACATAATCAAGTAGATTGTGTTAAATTAGATGAGTATTGTAAATATAATTAAGTGAGGGGGCAAAATCAAATTCATTAACTTAAATTCCCTCTAGGGTTTGCACAGAATGCAGTTATTTAATTTCTTAAATTATAGAAACTTTCACACTAATCAGGAAAGAATGCAAAAATGAAGACTGATTAATCTACTAGATGAAATTTGGAGTTTTTAATTCTTTTTCAGTTTAGAAGCTTCTAGTAGAGCTAGTAAATATGTGATCATTACCTGTCTGTACTTGTTTGGTTTTATATCAGAAATCTCAGTCCTTGAATATTTTAACTGCTGACTTGTGCATAATTACCATATGGACAGACTTTTCATGAAGTATTCTATATAAAATCATATGGTCTTTCTATTTCAGTACAAGCCTGCTACATGTGAGGACAAAGCAGATAATGGCGACATTGTGTCTGTTCACTATACAGTATGTACATATATGACTTTCATGTTGTCTGCTTCTTACTTGAAAGCATTACAGTGAATTCCTAAGGAAAAGATGTTCTCACATCCTTACATTTTTCAAGCCAGAAATTTGAACCAAAATTGTTTTAATCACTTGGGTGCCAACATGTTATCAATAAATAGAATTTGGCATCCTCTCCCTTTAGCTTTCTGTTATCATTTTAAATTAGACTGCCTAAACAAAAAGACAAAAATAAACCGTCAAAATAAAAAATAAAAAAAAAACCAACAACAGTACAAAGTAAACAACAACAAAAAGTAAAAACCTGTTCTCAATTCTTATTAAAGGTGTAGCTATTGCAAATGTTTGAATTTCCTTAATTTTACAATAAACTCTTTTAGGGTACACTGGAAAATGGACAAATGTTCGACTCATCCCTGGCAAAAGGAAGGGAGCCACTTGAGTTCCAGAAGGGAAGGTTATCAAAGGTAACTTGCATCAGGACCTCTGATTATTTTGCTATACTATCAGGGTGATTTATTTCGGATTCATAAAGCCATTAAGCCAAAGTGATCAGTCAACTGCTCTCTAGAACAAAAAAGATAAAACATTTTAAAATCATGAGCTGACGAGAACACATTTTGGCAACAATTAAATTGCATAAAGCATGAGAAAACTCAAGTGAGCACTTGACTGGCAATTGGTTTTATGTTTTAATCTGATATGTTAAGAATATGGAGCAAGTGTTCTTGGCCAATCACATAGAAACATGAAGTAAAACCATAAAATCAAACATGGTTACTGTCAATACTTACACAAAGTCAAATAAAAATTGTTCTAATTGTTCTAAGATTTTGACTTCTTTTACTATCTGGTTTCTGACTCTTTTCTAAAAGTTCCTAGTTAACCCTTTCACTCCCATGAGTGACCAAGACAGAATTTCTCCTTACTATATCTGTACCATATCATGTAAACAAGTGATGAGAATTAAGAAAAATATCAATTATGGGATTGATCCAATACCAAATTCTCCAAACTGGCATAATGAGAATCATTTGGCAGACTGTAAGGAGAATTGCTAAAGAAATCTTGGGAGTTAAAGGGTTAAAACCATTTTAGAGATGCTAAGATATCCCAATTCTTCATTTCATGTAAATGAAGTATTCTCTTGACTTATGATTTGGGAATTATTTAGCTACTATAGTTTTGCTTACAACTATGTGACATTTTGTTGGTCATGTATACATACATAATAAGGTATAAAAATTATAGGAGGAAACATTAAAAGCTAGACTAGAAAGGAACCACTGTGTCCTGAGTCAAGTGTTCTTACTAGTGAATTTGATCATATGAGGTTACCTTTTGTGATATCTAATGTAGACTGAGCATCATTGAAAATAAAAACCAAAGTGTAATTACTGTATAGTGATTTTAGACATATGAAATTCATATATTTGCACTGCGATGAAGAAACAAATTTAGGAGATCCTTGCAGCTAAGAACACTACTGAACTAGTAGTTGAAAATGGGACCTGAGAAAAATTCAGGCCTGTATGGGATTTGAACCCATGACCTCTGCGATACCAGTGCAGTGCTCTAGCAACTGAGCTAACAAGCCAACTGGGAGCTGGTCAATATGTTGGGTCCAAATAAACCATCCAGGTGATGAATAATAATGACTTCCAATATTTTGAGTTCTTCTTTTGCCTGGTTGGTAATACTTTTTTTAAAAGCTCTCAGTTAAAGCCCTTTTAGAGATGTTAAGATTTCCCAAATTGTGATTTTATGTGAACTGCAGTGACAGAAAGTTCACCACTTTACAAGTAATTGCCACCTTAACTTTTCCACTTATTTCTGTAATTTTTTTTTTACAGGTTGGGAGATGGGTATAAAAGGAATGTGCATAGGGTAAGATTTAGAAATATTACAGTATGCGTATAATGATTTTAGATATATGAAATTCATATATATGCACAGCAGCGAAGAGATGCAATTAAAGGATCCTCACAGCTAAGAACTCTACTGAAATGAGTAGTTGAAAATAGGACCTGAAAAAAATTTCAGGCTTGTACTGGATTTGAACCCATGACCTCTGTGATACCGGTGCAGTGCTCTACCAACTTAGAGCTGGTCAATATGTTGGGTCCAAATATACCATCCAAGTGCTATACATACTACAGTATGTGATAAAAAACAACAATAAGGTGAAATATTTTCATCATGAGCAGATTTATGTAATTAGCAATTAGTGCCATTGAGGAGGGGACTTCTTCTAAAGTGAGGCTTAGCTTAGCAGGATTTCCTCAAGTGAAAAAAAATACCTGCTTAAAATTTTACTTCTAATTATGCGACAAGTTGGGGTGCAAAAAATTGTGCCCATGGATTGATACTATTTTCCAAGTTCTATTAATTTGAAATAAGCTATTTGCAAACAAAACTGACAACAAGATTGGCATGGAAACTTTTAAGTAAAACTCCCTTTGGGCTTCATAGCCCCTTACTGTCTTAACTGCCTTTCTTATTCTTCTTTTCACATTGTTTATTCTCTACAAATAAATTCAAAAACCCCTTTTGGTTGATCATTTTTGTAGCTCCCTCAAATGAGTTTAAAGAAGCAGTGCTCAGGCTGATATTTTTCAACAGTCCTCGATTCTACTTTTTCTCTTTTCAGTGAAAAAACAAAATTGATCATCCCTCCTCACCTAGGGTACGGAGCTCGTGGAATTCAGAATGTTATTCCTCGTAAGTAAATGTTGATTGTAAAAATGACCATGGAGGAACTAAGGGGGCCTATAAATACAGAAAATTGCCCCAGCACAAGTGCAAGTCCTGATTTATGACACAAGTGATATTTGGGAAGTTTACTTAACCCCTTAACTCCCAAGATCTGATCGTTAATTCTCCCCTGTAGCTGCTACACATTTCCTTATAAATTAGTTATGAGAACTTGATGCTAGATCAAGATAGCAGCTTCTACCTGATAAGTTTGAATATTCTCATTACCTGTTTGCTGAAGAATGTATGGATATTGTAAGGAGAAGTTTTGTGTTGATCCCTTCTGGGAGTTAAAGGGTTAATTGAACTTGGACGACCAAAACATTTCAGAACGTCACAAGCAGCCATTAATCATTAAATGCAAAAGCAGTTTGTGTGATTTTTGATTTTTAAGTCATTTTTCAAATCTCTTTGTATGTCCTCAGTCACACGTTACTTAGAATAAGAAATTTCCAACGAGTTGGAAAATGCTCATATTTTCTTTGTAATGGCAATTTGATAAAATAATTATGACATTTCAACCAGGTTTAAAGTTTTTTGAAATATTTAGAACTTAGCATTTTTTGTTTGTCTTTAATTCTGAGCACATGCAATATGTAAATCCTGTGTTGCAAGCTAGAACTTATTTTATTGGGCATGAGTCATTGACCAATCATGAACAAGATATCTATTGGATATGTGGTAATAGCCAAATAGGGAAAAATTTTCTTTTAAATTTCTTGTTATAACACAGAATGGGAATGGTTAAGAAGCCTTTCCTTTTCGCTCTCCTAGCAAGAAAGATTTCTGCGCAGCCCCATTCTTCACTATGCAGATAGTTTATGGATAAAAAAAAATAATGGCAGAAACAATATTTTGCCTTTAGGACTACAACTTTTATTTGTTTTAGAATAGTATGGGGTTATGAAGAAATCTTTCTGCTAATCATGATATTAATATAATTCTACGTTACTGAATAAAAAGCAAATCCTAGCATTTTCTTATTTTTGCTTTATTCACACGTAGCCGACTCTGTACTTATTTTTACCACCGAGCTCATGTCCATTAAGAGGAAGTCGCTGTTCGATCCAAAGTTACTGCTGCAAATAGGATTTTGGCCGCTCCTGGCTGGAGTGATTTTGTACTATCTGTATAGAAAGGCATCTAAGAAATCTGGCAAGCCTGAAACAAAGTCGAGCAAGAAAAATAAAAGGAAGTAATAAAACTGTGAACCTTTTTAGTAATGAGGTTATTCGTAAATGATATCACAGTATGCCTCTTATTCGGCATCAGTTGACTATGACACGATTTTATACCCTAATTTTGGAAACTTTCCATGCGCAACGCTTAAAAATTCGTCGACAACTCTGGAGCAATCAGCGTAGAAACCAAAACTCGGTTAGTGATTGAGAAAGGTGACAATTAACCCTTTAACTCCCAAGATCTGATTGTCAATTCTCCCCTCTAGCTACTACACATGCCCTTGTTAATTGATTACGAGAATTAGGTGTTCAATCAAGGTAATAAATTGTATCTGATGAGTCTGAGTGTTCTCATTACGTGTTTGCTGTATAATGTAAGGATACCAGAGGGAGAAGTTACATGGAAATCACTTCAGGGAGTTAAAGGGTTAAAGTACATTGCCTGAAGCGCGGGCAAACGCGACTGACCAATTCGCGACTAGCTTTTAATTTAGATTTGATTGGTTGAGAGGATGGTGCAAGTTTTCTGGACCAATCACAGAGCGCAGTAAAGCAAACCCAACGCGAACTTGGCTTGCTTTTGACACTTCACACTTACTTTAGACACCGAAAGATTACTCTACATCGATATTTTCTTAAGAACCAGTCAAATAATCTATCGGAAAGTATTATCCGCCTCTATTAACGATTTAAAAAATAGAGAAGCCTTGACTGTGCTCTGTTCTGTTATAAAGCACGCAGGAAGCGGCTAGAGCACGAAAGAAGTGTGGGGAGAAACACGAGTAGTCCGCACTTCTTGGGTGGTAAGAGAAGAAGCGGGATTGCCCGTTCCCAGACCCAATCAGATCACAAAATTTTAAAATACCGCTCGTTTACGAACTGAGAAAACAAGAGAAAGCGGCTGAGGAAGGTCCTTGTGGTGAAAACTTGAAAATCCTGCCCTCTAGCGGAGATTAAAACCCTAAGGACCTCCCAGTAGGTAAATAACATATCAATCTTTCCACTGACAGGCCATTTTCAATCCAGGGACATTACATCGCGGAAATAAGTTTTCGTTTTCGAGAAGTTGATAAAAGAAGAAAATGAAAATGCTTTTGAGGTGAGATCCGTAGTTTTGGATTCTCGGCTCAAAAAAGTAAGTCAGTGTTCAGGAAGATAAAAAAATGTATTCAGGGTAAAGAAAATTCGGCATAATTTGGATTTGAAAGTCAAATACTGTTATGACTGAAATAAAAAAAGCGTTGGTTGCCGAAGAATAGTCACGTTAGTCATATAATTTAGTCAGTTTATTCAGTTCATTGCAACATTATATAAATTAGTTATTAAAACTGTTCAAAGAGAAAAGGGAGAAGAAAAAAAACAAAAAAAAATTAAACTTATTTCAGTTCTCTTTTGAGGTAGACGTGGACTTAGGAAATTACGTGATGGAAATTTTTGTCTATCTAAAACTCTCAATTTACTAAAAACAACAGTTAAAACAGCTGTAAAACCCTTTACCCCTGTGTGAATTAATTGTCTTCTGCTTATGCGGACAAATGCGATCAGATTCTTACAGAGTGAAGGGACAATCAACATTCAGGTACTAAATATAAGAGCTTTGTTTCTTTCTTTTCTTATTTCATAATAGTTTAATTCATCTCTCTCGCTCACTATACGGTACAAAAGTTAGATTTGAAAGTAGAGAATTTTTTGTTGATAGGAAATTAGCTTCCTAGATGTTGACAGATGGCGATCCTTTCGATGAAATCATTTTTGTTCTGTTTGTTACCACAATATTTATCTTAAACTATTTTAGCTTCTGAAGTTCTGTAATTCGATCATTTTAGTTTTTTTTTCTTCACTGTGTTGTGACTTTTATATTATCGTTAGGTGCATTTCCGCCTTTTTTGAGAAACAAAGCACACGAAAAAAGTTGAACATATTAATCAACCAATTGATCGACATAGAAAAGAGTCTAAATTCTTCAAGAAACACAAATAGTTGTTTTATCCCCGAAATAATAAACAAGAGTGTATGTTTTGTAATGGTATTTTACAATAGAGATGCGAATTTTACTTAAAGGAATCATATTCCTTGTAAGTTGTTCAAACGTTAATTTCAAAGTCAAATGCCACCTGAGAAAAAAGGCACGAAAAAGTCAGTTTGTGAACGATAAACAGTTATATTCACAGAGTAACGGACACAATCTTTAAAAAAAAAAAGTTTACAACTCTTCGATTTTGTGGAGTCTTTCCAGAAGCCTTGTTCAAAAATCTATGTACTAATGAGAAATTGAAAAATTGCTGAATTAATTATTCTTTTACGTGATCTGGAAAGCGCGCAACGCATACAGATCTTTTTTTCTGTCAGTTCTTTGATGATGTGCTGTCTAACGATTATTGCAGTAGAGTGACAAAGTGTAATTTCTCTTTCTATCTTCAATATATGATGATATTAAGCAGATTCACTTTGAGAAGAACGAGACCGGTTAAACCACAAAATCGCAAACCCAACATTTCTGCGGCTTTTCTTCATCCAATGATTAAAAAACACTTTTAAATAGTTCCTCGCGACGTTCGCACCATAAATTATGCAAAATATAACTAGTATATTTATATAGATATTGAAACATCTGTTGTTTAAAGGGCAATAGCCTTTCTCTTGCCAAAAAGAACGAATAATGACGTTTTTCGAATTCAAATTTTAAAACAATGAAGAACCTAGTTATTCTATTACGAGCTCTTTTTATCTAAAGGTGGCAAGCCTTCCTTTTTTTAATTGCAAGATACCCACATGTACACAGTCAGTACAGATGTCGATCCTGTTGATGAATATGCTATGTGTTTTACCACAATATAGTTTCTAATATGTCTAAATTATTTTTCCATTCCAAAATCAACTCGATTCCTTTCAGTTTATAACCATAGTATCTCTGAGTTATGCTATAGATGTGCATTTTACGCCCTGTCAAAACCAGTGCACGACAAAATGAGTAAAACTTTAATCAATTCATGATAACACTTTATTCAATTCATCGAAATCTCATTTCCCTCTACCAACATCGTTATATTGTCAAGAAAATTAGTGTTGAGAATTTTGGAAAACGATCAACTCGATCAAATGAAAAATTCAAATGACATCAGAGCACAAACAAAAAGCATGCAACTTGTTAAATTATCAGCTGAGTGATGGATAAAAGGATAACTATTCCCAGCGCGAGGATTTCAATTTATTTCCTCCAAAACTGTTAATGTGTCATCAATATCTTCGCTGAAGAGGTTGGAGAACATCACAAGGGAAAAGAGAAGCACTTTCTTTATAGGAAGGAAAATCCAAAAAATTTGTACATTCTTTCTTCCTTACATTAAAAATGCATTAACATAATATTTATTTTGCGCAACGGTCGGGATTTTGTTCAGCTTTTCCAAAGGAGTAAAAATAACCTTTATATTTCATGTTTAGAGGATGAATAGCGCCAAATATAGTATGGAATATTTTTATCGGTCGCCATGAATTAGCAATAAGTTTATCAATGATTCATCTCGTAACTGAATTCTAACTAAGCTCAGTGATCACATTAGAATTCCTATTTCTTATTTTATTGGGTTGTTAAGTGGTCTGTTAGCGAGAGTTGAGAGACTGATTCATTTCGTGTGCATGTTGATGGAGTGCGTAATTTAAACCTGATAATATGAACTTATCGAGATACTTTGAATGGCCTCTTTTCCAAGATATTTTGGCTAAGGAAGGAAAATAAGAATAATTATCCGCTCTACAAAATTTCGTACGTGTATTTGAGGTCATTTTTTTAAAAAAAGGCAAGAATAGTGATAAGGAATCAAAGTGGAACTAGCTTTTACTACCTTTTACTATTCCTCACATTTAGGATTAGTAGGGGCTTTGGAATCGGTAGCGAACTACCAAGATTTTTTAGGATTAAAACTTTCAATATTCTTCACATTACTATTATTACTTTTTTTTCCAATTATCTTCTTATTCAAAGTTCAAGAAGTAAACGTAAACGAAGCGTGTATTCGTTAGTTGTTCTTAGATATTTATTTGACATTTTCATGTATTTTTCGATTTTTAAGGATTTTATCATTATTTTGTAAATATTTTTAGTAATTACAGTGAATAAAGGAGTGTCATTACTACCTGTCTATGATCAAAATAAAAGGGAAACAGCAATTTTTTTTCGAAAATTGCCGACTCTATGTAGATGAAGTTAATATAAAAATTGCTTTCTTATAAGGTGAATACATATGGCTTCTGTAGTATCAGACGAAGAAGAAAGGAGACTTCGAGTAAACACAAGCTAGCACGAGGTTTATTCAAGATGGCCGACCTTTAACCCAGCATGCAATGCAAAGCCTAATCCTACAGCTTCCTTAGATACATATATCACTCCACGCGTTAAAACAAGACAAAAACTTATATTCACAAAGCTGCTCTTTCAGTTATTTTTCCTTTTTATTTCGTGTTCCTATTTTGGAATTCTTAGTCCAACATAAGATTTTACAACCGGTTTATTAATCTTTCTTGTTGGCTTTTGCTGACCATAGACAGGGACTTTTTTCTCCTTTACCATAAAATATTGAAAGCTTAAAAAAAGACAGCATTCGAATTCAATTTATATTTAGATTCTGAATGCAGAAAATTCATCCATCAGTCATAAGGGTTCCAAGAATTAATTCCAAAGTACATTATCCCAATTTCAGATTTTAAGAAGAGTTAACTCTCTCAACATATCAACATATTTTTTTCAGGAAATAGGTGTCGAGAAAAACAAGATTCATCATTTATAGACTATCCAGAATAAAATAAAATAGAATAGAATAAACCGTATAATAAATGATCTCGTTGTTTTCAATCTTGGTCCCAAACTACGTAATGGACCGAAAACGAGATTGAGCTTCTCTCCTTTTTTCCAGAGTTGGTTCTCAAACTAGCAATGATTTCCAAAACTCAGATGAAGTAATGGTTTGTAGAAAAAAAATGTCAATCTATTTCGTCGAAGATAAAAGCATACATAAACATAATTCTCTACTTGAAAAAAATTATTGCATTTCACTGCGTCTACATGGATTTTGTTTACGAAT